>NW_028274820.1:83999607-84302637 GCF_037043125.1 Eumetopias jubatus
GTCTCAGAGGACAATAAGCAGCACAAGGGTGTCTGTTGCTGAAGAGAATGCCAGAGACACTTGGAGCACTCTACAGTTTCTTGGGAAATCCCTGGAAGACTATGTAGTTCCCAGAGATTTGGCTTGACAAGACTCACAGCTGCTTTCCAGTGCAAAAGTGAGCATAAGATTAAAGAAGGGGGTGGGGGGTGTCTCACAGCTCAGGGAGGCAGAACAAAGAGACAGAGATCCACAGACTGAGAGACCCAGAGGGGGAGAGGAAGGAGAACAAGTTTTTGGAAGTGCTAGTGTTTTTTTTTCTAGCTGAGAATTCAGAAGGAATATGATAATCAGGAGTATGGTTTCCTTGAAATCCCTACCTTTTAATTGGCAAGATTAGAACTGAATTCAATCATCCAGCTATTTCACCAAAGACAAGTTCCAGGAGATAGCTAGGGCTACTAATCTCCTCCCTTTCAAAAACATCCCTCTGTTCACCTCCAATTACTCAAAAATCCCATGATCATTTGAGGGTTACTCATTGTATAGTAATTTTCTACCCCACCTCATCTCTGCAGTCCTGGCATCTCTTGGAACAGTCTTCCATGACCTAAAAGAAGGCTCTTGGCTGCTCTTCAACTCAAAGAAAGGGTCTCCAGATTAAAAGGAAGTTTGCTTGGGAAAAATAAAAGGGGAACAGAAGCTAATCACCTAACACCAGGGCCTACCTGCAATGTATGAAGGTCTTCGGCAGGCAAGGGGAAAGCATCTGTCTCTAGGTTAGATGCCATTTTGTTGTTGTTGTTATTGGTGCTATTTAATTGCAAACATGTAATCAGCACACCCTTAGTATGAAGTTCAAATATAGGCACACAATTCAACAATATTAAATGTACAAATGAATGGACCAATGAGTTAAAGTTGAGCAGCCCAATGAAGCCCTCAGAAAGAGCTAATCAATGCTTCCCAAAGGTCAGAAGGCCCACCTCCCCAACTGAAAGGTGAGGTTTCCTGGCAGAAGTGCAGAGAGTAAGGATGCTGCTTTCCTGCTGTTGTGGATGAGGGTCCTCTGACAGGCCCCACTAATAGAGGGGAGAAAGTTTAGATTTACTTGAAAGAGATCCTGTTTCCTCATGCATATTGTTAAACTCTCTCATAATGCTCTGTGCAAGCTTGGTGGGCTACTTCTGTCTGAAGAACAAATGCACTGCAGTTTTTTTTTTAAAAGATTTTATTTATTTTTTTGAGAGAGAGACAATGAGAGACAGAGAGCACAAAAGGGAAGAGGGTGAGAGGGAGAAGCAGACTCCCCGCCGAGCAGGGAGCCCGATATGGGACTCGATCCCGGGACTCCAGGATCATGACCCGAGCCGAAGGCATTCGCTTAACCAACTGAGCCATCCAGGCGCCCTGCACTGCAGTTCTCTCTTAGTCTCTGCTTTGGATAAACCCCATCCAGCCCACCCCCAGTCCCTAGGGATTAAGTCCACCCTCTGCCCCTTACAAGTGCACTGACTTAGCCTATTTCCAATATCATCCAATCCACATTTCCTGTATCTTTCAAGCTGGGCTCAAAACACCTCTTTTTAAACACCCTTCTGAACTAATTTATACATTCAATTTTACTGGGTTTTTTTTTAATCTGTAATGCTGAATCCCTATACAGTTATATGTCAAGACTTTAGCATATATTTTGTTATTTATTCAGACAAAAAATGTCAGAGTTTTGCATATTATTGGTGTCCCAAACATAGCTTTAACAAGTGATTAAATGAAAATTAGTATAGAGGAGCACAGAAAACTCTGTTGTTCTAAGATATAATGTGCCTACTCTTAACCATCTTGGAACTCAATTGTCCATCGCATTAAGATCCCCAACTACTTGCTACTCAAAGTATGGTCCCTGAACCAGCATCACCTGGAAGCCTGTTGAAGATGCAGAGTTTTGGGCTTCACCCAGACCTACTGAACCAGAATCTGCATTTTAACAAGATTCCCGAAGTGATTACTCTGCACAGTAAAGTTTGAGAAGCGCTGACTTTCCCCATACCAGATATGAAGTAATCTACAAGGAATATCTCTTGAATGGCTGTACCAGGGGAGTCAATTCAGGTATCTATTTCTGCCCAAACTACCAATTAGAAAGCACCTCTTCAATCAAAGGAGTTTAAAATGCCTCAGTGAAATGGAAAAGCAGATAGACATAGAACAAAGGGCTCGGATGAGAAAGAACAAATCACCTCCTGGAAAACAACTGACAAAGAATTGGTATTTAACACTGGAGGCATTGCAATAGCAGGAACCACATAGGTAGGCAGGTCCCTGAAACAAGGGTATATCCTCAGACAGTGGAAAAGGAGTACATGGATACACAGTAGTGCCCAGCAGAGGCTGGGAGTCATCAGAACCAGAGCAGAAAAGAAGACAACAGCACAGAGTATCCCAAGTTTTAATGGAAAGAATTGGAAATTTAAATCACAGCCCCACTGGCTCTTTTGTGCCTAGCATTGGTATGCCAGAAGCTAAACCAAGGACCTCACCTCTACTACATCATTCAACCACAACTATAATACACAGTAAATGTTATTATCCCATTTCACAAGTGGGGTAAATGAAAAACCAGAAAGATTGTGTAACTCATCTAACACACACCGCTGAAAGTGACAACATGGGATTCTAAACCATTCTGGCTCCCCAGCCTGTTCTGCACGTTACTTGTGCTCTGCTGCCTCCTTCTATTCAAGGTGAGTAAAATAGATACGGTTTTTATTACATAGCATGGACTCAATCACTCCTAGTTAACACTTTGATTGGCTTCACAAAGTCCAGAATTGAAGAAGCCCTCCAGATACTACTACACACTCATGTCCAAAATAGGTAAACCCTACCTTAAAAATAAGATTGCCTTCACAGTGAGCCTAAGGAACCTGACATTATGAAATGCTTTCTTAACAAAGTGGTTTTTTTTTTTTCTTTCTCAGTTCGTAAGTGCTATATATTACAATGAACAAAAATGAAGCACTTTTCCTTCCTTAGGGAATAACATATGCTGGCATGACTAAGCATGTGACCACCTGGTCCCTTGGTGCAGAAGGACTTTGTAGGAGGTCAGGTCTCATTAGGGCAGCACTGCAGACTCTATATTCTGAAGGTCTCTCAGCCTGACCCGTGGGATCTATTTTCGTTCTCGGAATCTGTGCTATCCCAGACCTTTCTCCAGCCATGGCCTGCCTACAGAAAATTATCTTATCTGCTTTTATAATAAACTCAATTACTCCAGGGCTCTGGTTACCTTTGAGCATATAGACCAAGTACCTTCAGAAATTCCCCACAAGCAACACCCTGGTAAGAAGTAAGTTATCCCTCCTATGGATCGGTACATATCATAAAAGAAAGAACATCTAAAACCCAACTTTGGGTGGTTGTGAAAAAGCACATGAAACTAAGTGGTCATCAACATTTTCTACGGTAAACGTATCAGGTGATCTTCTCAAAGGTGTTGAGTCTCATTGCAACTTCTGCCCTTCATCATCATCCCATATTCCTTGAGTCTCTGAGTTTATAGCTCTCTATTGGGCTTTTAAGAAATACAAATGGAGACATATCAAAAGTTGGTATTTACAGAAAATCTCAAAGAAAAGACTCTTCAGTGTGGTAAGAAGCCCAGAAGCACATAAGGGAGACAAGCTGCTTCCACTTAGTTTATGGATGACAAACCTGAAGAAGGGGTAGTGTGTACCTTGGGGGGCATTTTAAAAATTTACATGCTACTCTTTTCTTCTGTTGGCAGTATTAAATGTAAATTGTATTTTATATTCTGAAGGTTTAGCATTTCTCATTTGTGTTCCAAAGCAGATAAAAGTTTTAATATCACATGTTCCTACATCATTTTTAAATTACTCTTACTACTTCTCACTTGCTAATTGTTGAATTTTCACTTTTATTTTTAATCTTAAAAATAAGGAAACTGCTATCTCTTCTCCATTTCCTGTTACCTTAGGGGAAAAAGGGAACACATATAGTGTACAAACTACAGGAACAGGAAAGACTGGCAGGACCCATGGAAGCAGCAGGAGGGAAACAAAGTAGTTAAGGTCCTTCAGGCCCAATTTCCCACGCAGGTTTTAGCAGTTACCAAATAACTTGAACAAGTTCATTAACCTCTATGAACCTCGCTTTCTTCACTCGTTAAATAAGCATAAAACTCACCTTGCAGGGCTAGTCTAAGGGTAAGAGACAATGGAGGTAAAGCACTGAGAAAAGTGCAGAAATTCAAACTCTGACAAAGGTGATGATGGTCGTGGTGAAAGTGACGGTGATGATGATGGTGGTTTTGGTGGTGATTATGGTGGTGGTGGTGGTGGTGGTGGTGGTGGTGATGGTGGTAGGAGTGGCGGTAATGGTGGCGACGGCATTGGTGGTGATGATGGCGGTAGTGGTGGTGGTAATGATAATGGGCAAAAATGACAAGACAAGGCAGAGAGGGTGAAGATAGTGAAGTAAGAAAAAAACACTGGATACAATTTACCCTAAAATCAAGAAATGATCATGATTGAGTACCTACAACAAAAGAAATATTCTACCAACCTGATCAACAGCAACTTCATTCTGTTTTGAAAGATGCTCGAGCTAGACTGAAAATTCCATTGAGACCCACATATAACCTAATCTGACTTCAGTTTATCTCCACATTCAGATTCCATAGTACCCAATAATTGATCCCCGGGGAAGGTTGGCCTAATGTGTTTCTAGGTGACCTTTTTCTTTGCAAGATATTTTTGAGTTCTTTTATAAATGAGTGTAGGTATTATGAGACAGAAATTATTTCTTTAAATTGGAAGCACAGCTGATGACACTTGGAGAAAACAATTAAAAGATCCCTAAAGAAATTCTCCAAAGAGGAAAACCATGAATAATTTTTCAGACAAGCTTTATAGAAAACTAGAGTTCAAATGTTGTATGATACTGATGTTCTTAACAGTTTGGAACCATTTGTCAATCAAAATTAAATTACAGGCATGCCATTTGTAGAATAACAAATTAGTCAATCTTATTAGCATGAATCACAAAAATCTCCTTACAGCTCTTGGGTTTCTTAAAGAGTTTAACACCTCCCGTTTTCTCAATGTGAACATCAATTCGCATTAATCACAAGACCATAACCCACTTACTTAAAGGGTATATTACATAAAAGGTCGCACAACCTGCTGTGAAATACTGTATCTTTAGCATTTGGATCACTTGGGACACTGAAAAGGAAGAATTCATTAATAAAGTGTGAGGCTCATTTTAATTATAGTCCATGGGAAAGGCATATTTCACAGCCATCAGAAGCACCTCTGCAGGCAAGAAGTCACAGTTAATCCAGGTGCCGTGCAAAGCTCGTCTAAGTCCAATTCTGGTGTCCCTGGCGGTCAGAAACATAGTAAAGGAGAGAGAAATCCATTTTTAAAAAGTTAATAGCAGAGAGACTGTGAAAATGTGGGAGAAGGTCAGATCCAGACAATAACTGGAACTTTCCTAGGAGGAACACCTTTGCCACCATGACAGGAAGAAAAGAGCAAAGGTGGATTTGGGTGTGGGCAGATTTAAAGGTTTGGTAGACACTGAGACGGTTCTGGGAAGATATCTTCTATTTTCTCTGTGAAATCATAGAAGTCATTTGTTAAATGATGGGAAGTGGAGAGAGTGGTAACTTGAAACAGTCACTGTGGAAGTTGTCGAGCAAGTTAACTGGGACACAGAGGACTGTCAGGCAATCTGAAATAGGTGAACATGAACTAGGAGGAGTCTCAAACTTCTCAATCCACTTTTGCCCATTTCTCCTACTCAACCGGACTCCTGAAGGCCTTAACTGATTTTGTGTCACCAGCACCTAGCACAGACCCTGGCACAAAGTTATTTATAAATGTTATTTAAATTCAATTAGATGCAACAAATATCTGAATTATCTGAGCATAAACAACCTTTTAAATACTGTAACTTTTTTAAAGTTTGCAAAATACAACCGACTTATTAGTGAAGTTCGACGTATACATGAAGGAAAACCCAAGACCTGGCTTTGTATTCAAGGTCAGTCGGTGATACAGGGGAGGTCAGGTGAGAAGAGCTCCAAGTGCAGGGAACCTGGGGAGCATGGGTGTGAAGATTAGATGGCTTCCTGGTCAACCTCTGCTGAATGCCACCATAGGGGCAGCAGGGTTCCAAAAAGAGGATCAAAGCAATCAACAGCACCACAACATGGCCCTGGTTCTGTAGGAGAATAATGCTCTGCAGGCTGGAATTTAGAGAAAAGCTTTGAGGAAACCAATCGCTCAACTAGTCTAGACTTCTAGTTTTGCAAAGAATACTCTTCCCTGGAACTCAAAAACACTACTGCGTGCCTCACTCTCTTTCTCAGGATCCAGTTCCTGCCCCCCAATATGCAGCCCTTCTAGCTTCTTCTTGCTACTTCCATCCTGGTACATGATGCTCCAGCTATTCCACTTTATTTCCTGGTTTGAAACACCATGTTTTAAGTTCCCAGCTTCGTGTGGGCTGTCCCCTCTCACTGGAAGGCCTGAAAGAAACCATGTTTGAGGACCCGAGCTGAAATCAAGAGTCAGGTGCTTAACCGACTGCACCCAGTTGGGGTCTATTTTTAACTATAAAGTACAGGAAACTGAATTACCATTCTTGACAGTTCATGCAGCACATGAGGTAATCTTGCTAGTTTATATCAAGAAATGTAAGGTCACGGGGTGGAGGGGGAGGAAAGATGGCAGAGGAGTAGGGGACCTATTTCAACTGGTCCCTGGAATTGAGCTGGATAGCTACCAGACCACTCTGAGCACCCATGAAACCAGCCTGAGATGTAAGATCTGGATCTCTACAAACAGAATATCACAGGCGTTTGGTTTGGAGGTACAAAGTGGGGAGCCGTGATTCCGCGGGCAGATATTGGAGGATAAATGGCAACAGGAGGGTGCCTGGCCAAGGGGATCCTAGCCACCGGTGACCAACAGCCTCGCAAGCTGGGGACTGGGCACAGACTCGCAGACCAGTAGCGGCGGGGAAAGGACTTTAGGGCAGCCCCCGGGGCAGAAACCCGGAGCAGCGGGGTCACGCGTGCGATCTGGGGGTGGCTGGCGGTTTTAGAAGCACAAAGGGCAGAGACACACTCCGACCTGGAGGCAGGACGGGGGCGCTGCGGAGGGGCACACAACCCAGGCCACTGCAGTTTATAGCAGCACAGATAGAAACGGAGACAGTGTGGCCTGGAGAGCTCACTGAAGAACAGACTGCGGTCTCTCTGTTCTGAGGCAGAGGGTTGGAAATGGTCTCTTCTGCTCTGACTCGCGGAAGAGATGTGGAGAGCTGCCAGGGAAAGCCACCAGAGAACAAAAGCCCCAAAAACTGAATCCCGCTGAGCCCATCCCCTACCACAGGTGGGGCAGGGCAGCTCCGCCCAAACAGAGTTGCCTGAGTAACAGCATGGCAGGCCCCTCCCCCAGAAGACAGGTTGGGAAAACAAGAGGCCAGCAACCCTAAGGTCCCAAGAAAACAGGTGCATCTTGCTTGGGTTCTGGTCAATAATTTGGACTCTATACATTCCCTCAACTACCCATCAACAGAATGACTAGGAGGAGGAGCCCCCAAAATAGAAAAGACTCAGAGATTATGACTTATGCTGCAGATTTACAAATGGATGCAGATATAACCAAGATGTCGGAGATGGAATTCAGGCTAGCAATTGTGAAGACAATAGCTAGAATGGAGAAATACATTAATGGCAACATAGAGTCTCTAAGGGCAGAAATGAAAGCTGAATTGGCAGAATTTAAAAATGCTATCAAGGAGATCCAATCCAATCTAGATAATCTAACAGCTAGGGTAACTGAGGCAGAAGAATGAATAAATGACCTGGAAGATAATATAATAGATAGAAAGGGAAAAGAGGAGGCCAGGGAAAAACAACTCAGAATCCATGAAAATAGAATCAGAGAAATAAGGGACACCATGAAGCATTCCAATGTCAGAATAACTGGAGTCCCGGAGGGAGTGGAGAGAGAGAGAGGACTAGAAGATGTATTTGAGCAAATCGTAGCTGAGAACTTCCCTAATCTGGGGAATGAAACAAACATTCATGTCCTAGAGGCAGAGAGGACCCCTCTCAAGATCAAGGAAAACAGGCCAACACCCCAGCATGTAATAGTAAAACTTGCAAATCTTAGAACCAAGGAAACCATCTTAAGGGCAGTTAGGGGGAAGAGATTCCTTATGTACAGAGGGAGGAACATCAGAATAACATCAGACCTATCCACAGAGACCTGGCAAGCCAGAAAGGCCTGGCAAGACATATTCGGGGGACTAAATGAGAAGAACATGCAGCCAAGAATACTTTATCCGGCAAGGCTTTCATTTAGAATGGATGGAGAGATGCAGAGCTTCCACGACGGGCAGAAACTGAAAGAATATGTGACCACTAAGCTGGCCCTGCAAGAAATATTAAGGGGGGTTCTATAAAAGGAGAAAGACCCCAGGAGTGATATACAAAAGAAATTTACAGGGACAATCTATAAAAACAACATCTTCACAGGCAACATGATGACAATTAATTCATATCTTTCAATAATCACTCTAAACGGCATAGGGTTGCAGATTGGATAAAAAGACAGGACCCATCCTTATGCTGCCTACAAGAGACTCATTTTGAACCTAAAGATACATCCAGACTGAAAGTGAAGCAGACCTCAAAAGAAAGCTGGGGTAGCAATTCTTATATCAGACAGATTAGATTTTAAACTAAAGTCTGTAATTAGAGACACAGAAGGACACTATATCATTCTTAAAGGGTCTATCCAACAAGAGGATCTAACAATTGTAAATATCTATGCCCCCAACATGGGAGCAGCCATCTACATAAGCCAACTGTTAACCAAAATAAAGAGTCATATTGATAACAATACGTTAATTGTAGGAGACCTCAATACTCCACTTTCAGCAATGGACAGATCATCTAAGCAGAAAATCAACAAGGAAACAAGAGCTTTGAATTACACACTGGACCAGATGGACCTCATAGATATTTACAGAACATTCCACACTAAAACATCAGAATACTCATTCTTCTCGAGCACACATGGAACTTTCTCCAGAATAGACCACATACTGGGTCACAAATCAGGTCTCAACCGATACCAAAAGATTGAGATTACTCCCTGCATATTCTCAGACTGCAATGCATTAAAACTGGAACTCAATCACAAGAAAAAATTTGGCAGAAATTCAAACACTTGGAAGTTAAGACCACTCTGCTCAAGAATGTTTGGGTCAACCAGGAAATCAAAGAAGAACTTAAACAATTCATGGAAATCAATGAGAACGAAAACACATTGGTCCAAAACCTATGGGATACTGCAAAGGCGGTCCTAAGGGGGAAATACATAGCCATCCAAGCCTCACTCAAAAAAATAGAAAAATCCTGAATTCACCAACTAACTCTACACCTTAAAGAACTAGAGAAAAAGCAACAAATGATGACTAAGCCACGCATTAGAAGAGAAATAATTAAAATTAAAGCAGAGATCAATGAATTAGAAACCAGAAACACAGTAGATCAGATCAACGAAACTAGAAGTTGGTTCTTTGAAAGAATTAATAAGATCGATAAACCCACTGGCCAGACTTATCCAAAAGAAAAGAGAAAGGACCCAAATTAATAAAATTGTGAATGAAAGGGGCGTGATCACGACTAACACCAAGGAAATAGAAACAATTATTAGAAATTATTATCAACAACTATATGCCAATAAACTGAGCAATCTGGATGAAATGGAGGCCTTCCTGGAAACCTATAAGCTGCCAAGACTGAAACAGGAAGAAATTGACAACCTGAATAGGCCAATACCCAGTAACGAGATTGAAGCAGTGATCAAAAACCTCCCAAAAAAGTCCAGGGCCTGATGGATTCCCTGGGGAATTCTACCAAACATTCAAAGAAGAAATAATACCTATTCTACTGAAGCTGTTTCAAAAAATAGAAACAGAAGGAAAACTTCCAAACTCATTCTATGAGGCCAGCCTTACCTTAATCCCCAAATCCAGCAAAGACCCCATCAAAAAGAAGAATTTCATACCGATATCCCTGATGAATATGGATTCCAAAATCCTCAACAAAATCCTAGCTAATAGGATCCAACAATACATTAAAAGGATCATCTACCACGACCAAGTGGGATTTATCCGCAGGATGCAAGGATGGTTCAACATTTGCAAATCAATCAATGTGACAGAACACATTAATAAGAGGAGGGAGAAGAAACATATGGTCCTCTCAATTGATGCAGAAAAAGCATTTGACAAAATACAACATCCTTTCCTGATTAAAACTCTTCAGAGTATAGGGATAGAGGGAACATTCCTCAAGTTCATAAAATCCATCTATGAAAAACTCACACCGAATATCATCCTCAATGGGGAAAAGCTGAGAGCCTTTCCATTAAGATCAGGAACACATCAAGGATGCCCACTCTCGCCACTATTGTTCAACATAGTACTAGAAGTCCTAGCAACAGCAATCAGGCAACAAAAAGAAATAAAGGTATTCAAATTGGCAAAGAAGAAGTCAAACTCTCTTTTTTTGCAGACAACATGATACTTTATGTGGAAAACCCAAAAGACTCCACCCCTAAATTACTAGAACTCATACAGCAATTCAGTAATGTGGCAGGATACAAAATTAATGCACAGAAATCAGTTGCTTTCTTAAACACTAACAACACAACTGTAGAAAGAGAAATTAGAGAAATGATTCCATTTACAATAGCACCAAAAACCATAAGATACATTGGAATAAACCTAACCAAAGAGGTAAAGGATCTATACTCTAGGAACTACAAAACACTCATGAAAAAAATTGAAGAAGACACAAAAAGATGGAAAAATATTCCATGCTCATGGATCAGAAGAATAAACATTGTTAAAATGTCTATGCTACCCAGAGCAATCTATACCTTCAACGCCATCCTGATCAAAATTCCAAAGACATTTTTCAAAGTGCTCGAACAAACAATCCTAAAATTTGTATGGAATCAGAAAAGACCCCGAATCGCCAAGGAAATGTTGAAAAAGAAAAACAAAGCTGGGGGCATCACGTTGCCCGATTTCAAGCTATATTACAAAGCTGTGATCACCAAGACAGCATGGTACTGGCACAAAAACAGATATATAGACTAATGGAACAGAATAGAGAACCCAGATATGGACCGTCAATTCTATGATCAAATAATCTTTGACAAAGCGGGAAAAAACATGCAATGGAAAAAAGACAGTCTCTTCAATAAATGGTGCTGGGAAAATTGGACGGCCACATGCAGAAGAATGAAACGACCATTCTCTAACACCATTCACAAAGATAAACTCAAAGTGGATGAAAGACCTCAATGTGAGACAGGAATCCATCAAAATCCTAAAGGAGAACATAGTCAGTAACCTCTTTGACATTGCCCACGGCAACTTCTTTCAAGATACATTTCCAAAAGCTAGTGAAACAAAAGCAAAAAGGAACTTTTGGGACTTCATCAAGATAAAAAGCTTCTGCACAGCAACAGAAACAAAACAAAGAGGCAAACCACAGAATGGGAGAAGATATTTGCAAATGACACTACAGATAAAGGGTTGGTATCCAAGATCTATAAAGAACTTCTCAAACTCAACACCCAAAAAACAAATAATCAAGTCAAAAAGTGGGCAGAAGATATGAAAAGACATTTCTCTGAAGAAGACATACAAATGGCTAACAGACACATGAAAAAATGTTCATCATCATTAGCCATCAGGGAAATTCAAATCAAAACCACATTGAGATACCACCTTACACCAGTTAGAATGGCAAAAATGGACAGGGAAAGAAACAACAAATGTTGGAGAGGTTGTGGAGAAAGGGGAACCCTCTTACACTGTTGGTGGGAATGCAAGTTGGGTACAGCCACTTTGGAAAACAGTGTGGACGTGCCTCAAAAATTTAAAAATAGAGCTACCCTATGACCCAGCAATTGCACTACTGGGTATTTACCCCAAAGACACAGATGTAGTGAAAAGAAGGGCCATATGCACCCCAATGTTCATAGCAGCAATGTCCGCAATAGCCAAACTGTGGAAAGAGCCGAGATGCCCTTCAACAGATGAATGGATAAAGAAGATGTGGTCCATGTATACAAGGGAATATTACTCAGCCATCAGAAAGGATGAATACCCAACTTTTACATCAACATGGATGGGACTGGAGGAGATTATGCTAAGTGAAATAAGTCAAGCAGAGAAAGTCAATTATCATATGGTTTCACTTATTTGTGGAACATAAGGAACAGCATGGAGGACACTAGGAGAAGGAAGGGAAAAATGAGGCAGGGGGGTAATTGGAGGGAGAGATGAACCATGAGAGACTATGGACTCTGAGAAACAAACAGGGTTTTAGAGAGGAGGGGGGAGGGGGGATTGGTTAGCCCGGTGATGGGTATTAAGGAGGGCTCGTACTGCATGGAGCACTGAGTGTTATACAAAAACAATGGATCGTGGATCACCACATCAAAAACTAATGATGTATTGTATGGTGACTAACATAACATAATAAAATTAAAATGAAAGAAAAATGAAAGAAAGAAACCACGTTTGATGTAACCTTTGTTCCCAGTGACTTGAAAAGTGACTGTCACACAGTAAAATGCTCAGTGCATGTTTGTTGAACTGAATGTACCATTCACCTTTCAGACAAATGGCTATTTCTTAGGTATCAATTCATTGTGACATTTCCGTTTTCCAACCCATGAACTAAATCTTTTTTTCTTTTAAAGTGATTTCAGGACCTCCCACTATATATATTCTCTATTTGGTTTTTTGAATAAAACTTCCGAAAGATAGAAACATTTTAAATGAATACCGATTTCTTCACTTTGTTCTATCACATTTTTAAAACTCGAACAGTCTAGAAACATGATGGTTGGTATTGATTTAAAAATGTCTAAAATATTACAAGAGACATGAGAATTTAAAGACATAGGTATTTAAACATTTAAAGACGAGGCATTTAAAGATACCTCAAAGGATTACAAAAGAAATAAAACTCTGATCATTCTCCAAATTCAGAAATATTAGAATTAGAGGCACCCCTTGAAGCCTGAAGAAAGTGGCTTTTGAATAAATAAAAAAGAGTACCACTTTACCCAGCAGGTGGCAAACATGAAACTTTATTCTGAGAATTGGTACAGACTTGAAAGTATAAGTAGGTTCCAAGAAAGACTTAGCTATAATCTAGGATGATGGTTCCAACATGTCACTGAGTAGAAATTAGAGCTACTTACCTTGTCAGCAGGGTGCACCCACCCCTCACTTATCCACAAAGAACCACTTGCATCCTTGTCATAGCGGTAGCGGTAGCGCTGAACAGGATACATCCAGTTTGGTCTGATCTAACCCAGCATGGCATTTCTGTTGTTTTTATACTCTAAAACCATGGTTCTGTTGTTTGGGAAAATATGCTTTCTTGAAACAGGATACGGTTCTTTCTTTGATTCATCCTACATAAATTAACTATCATGAATCATTTAAAATAAAATATCTGGGGCGCCTGGGTGGCTCAGTCATTAAGCGTCTACCTTCAGCTCAGGTCATGATCCCGGGATCCTGGGATCAAGCCCCATTTCGGGCTCCCTGCTCCGCGGGAAGCCTGCTTCTCCCTTCCCCATTCCCCTCGCTTGTGTTCCCTCTTTCACTGTGTCTCCCTCTGTCAAATAAATAAATAAAATCTTTAAAAATAATAATAAAATAAAATATCTCCCAAAATACTTAATTCATTGAACAAGCCCATGAGGGAAATCAAAGAAGAACATACCCCTGCCACAAGCTGAATGTCTTTCTAAACCAACTGTACTTGAGGAGGATAATGCTGAGTTACCAAGGGCACTAAAGTAAATATTTGGTATGCTGAGCCCTATTGGCCCATGTAGGAAGTAAAAGGAAAAAGCAGAAAGAGTTATCTAGAACCAAATGGCAAGTTGAGTTTACAAAAGCTTTATTCACAAAGTCTGTCATGTAGAGTCCTCCAAATTCCACTCAATAAATATGAGGTTTATAAAACATGCATACAAATGGGCCAGTATCACATGTCAGGAAGTAGAAAAAGGCAATGAAATTAGTCCTGTCCTTCTTTCTTTTTTTAAGACTGTATTTATTCGAGAGAGAGCACAAACGAACATGATGGGGGGTGGGGGAAAGAAGCAGATTCCCAGCGGAGCAGGGAACCCTACATGAAGCTCAATCCCAGGACCTGAGATCATGACCTAAGCTGAAGGCAGATGCTTAACCCACTGAGCCACCCAGACACCCCAGTCCTGTCCTTCCTATACTCATTTTAATTTAATGTGGGATCTGGACTATTGGAAGAAAATCAAGGGATCTCTTAGCTTGATAACATGGGGAACAACAGAAGGTGGCCCTTGTGGCTCAGCACAGGAGAGGAGGGTGGTAGAAAACTGGGGGCTGAGCCACTCTTGACCACTGACTAATATTTAATAAACAGCAGTGCCCATTGTTACACCATGCAGCTAATTCTAGCAGCGGTTATTTACGTTTACGGGGTTGCCATGTCATAAGAGGACTTTTTCAGAAAAAGTAACCATTTATTAAGATCTTTCACCTCTCATTGAAAAAATTAGGTATTGGCACACACATTCAGGAATCCCATGAAATAACTGTTCCTACATAATGACTATGTGTAAACACTGAAGGTTTTTCTTTCAACATGCAAGAGCTATTGAATTCCTCCACTAGCCCAACCCTAGACACACACACACACACACACACACACACACACACACACACACACTCTAAAAGTATATGAATCTTCATACCTAATATAAAGACGATGAAGAAACTCTGGGAAGAAAAAGATTAGTAGTAGCCAAGTGTGGAAGAAATATGGCAGCCAGTATGAAGGAAGGAAGGGCAATGTATGGACAGATAGACTGGTGCTGTGCCTATGAGTTGTGTTCTTTTTACTCTATAGAACTTTACTTGTCCCTTACTGCTGGGGCAAATGAATAGCAGCACCATCCCACCCTGCAGCAGTCATGAGTTAACGTCAGGGCAGAACTGGAATGTGACTGATTAACCTGCCCGGGTGGTCCCTCTACCTGCTTGTCCCCTCCACAGCCCTAGCTTGGGACTAGACAGCTAAAATAGAAAAGATCCAGGAAGAGAGAAGGCTCACAGCAGAAGCATAGGCAGATTCAATCAGGGGCAGAGTTTTAGTGAAAGACAGCAAATGTGAAACTCAAGTCCAGGCTGTGGGGCTATGAACCCTCCATCCTGGGGCACACCATCAACCTCCCCTCTTCAAGCCCACCAGGCATGACACAGGGTAGGATCTGGCTTTGGCAACGTAGCATGAACGAGAAAATCTGTTTTGCTGACATTGAAATTTAGGAGACTGGTCATAACTGCAGCCTAACCAAACATTCATGATATACATAGCTACATGGATAGAGATGACTGACAGAAGTAGAAAACAGAGTATGATGTATAGTATAATACCAGTGATGAAAATTAAAAACACATTCACATGCAAAACAACATGGCAGACTTAACAAGGGTACACATGTAGTTAAGACACCATATATTTAAGACATACATCAAAGACACCAGAGTGAATGCTAAGAGAGAAAAGGGAATTGGAGCAGTGATCAGGGAAGATGAAAGAGAAAGAAAATAAGAAGAAGTCTTTGCACCAATAAATGATGACAATGTGCTATGAACTAAGGAGAATGATTAACTTAACTCTTTGTACCTGAGATCTAATTAAAACAAACACCACCATTATAGATGATTGGAGGCAGAAAGTAAGAAGTAATTGGCATTTATTAGAATAGAGAGAAAAAAAATGTCAGAGAGCAATTAAAGAGTTTGTACAAATAAATGCAGACTTTGTGAGGTCTAATAGCCCTAAAATTACCATTTTCAGAGATGCCCTTACCCCATCTCAAGATGCCACTGAAGCCAAGTCTAGGCTAAGAGCCTGCCAGACTGGAGAGGACATAGGACAGCATCTAGAACCAGCTTCTGAAAGGCTAGTCATAGGTGTCCTTTCCAGCTCAGATATACAGCACCCCACTGTCCACTCTCTTGTCAGAACCCAGGGCAGATTCAGGAATCCAATGATTGTCCAGACATTTGGGTGGAGGCATGACATCCTATCCATACCCGAAAGATGGCTGAATACACTGTTCTGGTGTTTTCACCAGTCCTAGCTCCAGTGGCAGCAAAACAGCTAGTTGGCACTCTCCCTTCTGTCTCTTTGTTATCTTCATGGCAACCTCCCCGAAGGGGCCTACCCAAAACTAGAGTGACAGCATACCAAACTCTGCCAACAAGTCCTCTTGGCCCCCAAGCATGCCATAAAGCATACTTCACAATAGAAAGGTCATATGGTAATACTGCTGACACATGCCTTCTTAGACTTAGGTTTGGTTTAAGAATGGAACTGGAGGGTATTATGCTGAGTGAAATAAGTCAGTCAGAGAAAGACATGTATCATATGATCTCACTGATATGAGGAATTCTTAATCTCAGGAAACTGAGGGTTGCTGGAGTGGGGGGGTGGGAGGGATGGGGTGGCTGGGTGATAGACATTGGGGAGGGTATGTGCTATGGTGAGCACTGTGAATTGTGCAAGACTGTTGAATCACAGACCTATACCTCTGAAACAAATAATACATTATATGTTAATAAAAAGAAGATAGTAGGAAGGGAAAAATGAAGGGGGGGGGAATCAGAGGGGGAGATGAACCATGAGAGACTATGGACTCTGAGAAACAAACTGAGGGTTCTAGAGGGGAGGGGGGTGGAGGGTGGGTTAGCCTGGTGATGGGTATTAAAGAGGGCACGTTCTGAGTGGAGCACTGGGTGTTACACGCAAACAATGAATCATGGAACAGCACATCAAAAACTAATGATGTAATGTAGGGTGATTAACATAATAAGTTTTTTAAAAATGCAAAAAAAAAAAAGAATAGACTGTAGACTGTGAGCATAGAGATGCTTTGCTGGAGCAGGCCACAGAGAAGGAAAGTGAAGCTTTTGCTTTCAGCTCTCTTGGATATTCTTCACGTCATTTTTTGTGAACTAATAATAACAGATGTAATCTACATATAGGTTCTCTTGTCTAAAATTACTTATCTAAGCTAAGTCATTTAGTCACTGTTTGATAATAAGATGCAAGATAAAGTACTTGTGAACACAGAAAATTAATGGAAAGGAAACACTGTCTGAGTATATGCTGAGTTTAGCCACCAGCATCTATTTTTACAGATGAGCTAATTAATTGTTACATAGAATATGGGGGAAAAAGAAACACTGGCAAAGCTTTTAGACAAACTCATCACCAACTTCAAATGTATGACACTGTTGGAAGAGTTCTATAAAAGCTTATGGCATGATTTTAATACAATTGTCAAACCTGCCAGGATGAATCCATGAGGGTAGAAAACCCCTGGAGTCTCAGGGCTGGGGTGGGGAGGAAGGATGGGATTGCAAGCGACCTTACAATTTTTTTAGTAATTATTCATCTATGTGTATCTCCTTAACAAACTCCTCATTTAGTAAATCAGATTATAATCATTTTGCCACATGCGTTTTTTCCCCCCTGACTGTACCTGTGTATAGAGCCATTGATCTTCACACTTTTTTTTTTATGAGTTAATGTTATTTAAATGGCAAATAGATCAAAGATGAAGAGGACTGACCTTTTTATTAAATTAGAGCATTCTAAAATTTAAACAAAATAATCCAAATGCTAGATTCTTCCCTGAAAGACATCTGACACTGCACTGATATTGTAGTATGCTTAAAAGGCTGGAGCATACTAATTTGTTATTTTTGCAAATAAAAGATGATTCTGATAATTGACTTTACTTCCACAGTTGGAAAGCAAAGCTAAAGAACAAACACTCTAATGGAATGTAAAAGAACATATTTATTAGAGAGATTTTATAAAAGCATTGGCTAAGCATGAGAAAACTAGAAAATGGCATTTTAAAGCTTATTAACATAGATCTCTTTCAAGAAAATATTAATCTAATATTATAGCAAAGGGGAAGTAGCATATATACACTTCCTGCTTAGACAAAACCCCGGCTAACACTATATGTGAGCTCATCCTTATAGGAGAAGGGTGGTTAGTGAGCTTTCCAAACTCACACTAAACTGGGCATGGAAACCTGCCCGTGGAACTTCCAGGTCTGGACAACAGAATGAATTGGCTCATGTTATTTCCCTCTACAAAAAATGAAACAAAAACTGGCCAAAAAAAAGGGGGGGGATACAAAAATTGACCAGAAATTGGCAAACAAAGAAAAGTTTACAACCAAAGGCCATGACCTCAGAAAATAGTGTGTGAGGAAAGAAAATGAAGATTCTGGCGTGGAGGAGAGTGATACCGTCCGTGTAAGGAGGTTCAGTCACCCCCCCACACACACACATACACATACATACACACTCCCACACAGCCCTCACATATAACACTGGGGAGCTGCAAAATTCTGAGCCCTCACATTAATAATAGATCTGGAGAGAAGCAAGCTTAGTGGGCTAGCCTTTTTTTTCCCCCTCCTCTGGGGAGCTATGGAAAGGCTGCTGAGAGAGAAATAGCAGTTCTCTGGCAAAAGAGAAGCCTCTGGCTACAAGATGAATTAGGGGAGGAGCTGAGGCATGTGGGGACTCCCTCGTGGGAATGGAGGTCACTTCCCAATCAGGCAGACATGAGGTATGAGTAAGGGCCAGACAACCTACAACTGCACCCACCTTGGCCGAGCCTGCCTGCTCCCCACCATGTTCTCAGAAATCCGTCAAATAGATCCAACCCAAAGAAGGCAAAGCCAAATCTGTGTTTTCTTAGTAGAAACAAGCAGGTCTCAGATTTGGGGGAAAGACAATCAAGTATGGTAGTTCTCTCTGGATAATGGGATTAAGGTCATTGTTTTCACTTTCTTCTCTATTCTTTTCTGATTTGCTCAGTTTTTATAATGAACTAGAGATTTTTGTGTGAAAATAATGCAAGTAAGAAATATGACTGTGGCACTTAGCTCACCACACAGAATTTTAAGAACCACGAACCTGAGGTAGAGGTATAACAAACCATATAATGTTCCCATCTTCATCAAATAAATATAACCCATTTGGTACTTTGACCTTTGAGAGAGAAGAAAAAAGAAAAGAGGGGGAAAAGATCAAGACTTAGAAAAAATAAGAAGAGCACAGAAGAAAACCGATCTGTGAGACATGGAGAGGCAGGCCAATCCTAGAGCAGTTGAGGGAGATGGTACGAGTCTTTCCCTCCCAACCCACACTCCTAAAGTCGACCCTTCCATCACCCCAGTCATCACCAAGCCCTGACACCCAGTTTCAGTCATCTACAGTCAGGGTAGCACTCGAAGGGGACTGAAGGGAGAATTAGGTTACTGTGAAATGTGTGTGCGTGTGTGTGTGTGTGCGTGTGTGTGTGTGCGTGTGTGTGTGTGTGCGTGTGTGTGTGTGCGTGTGCGTGTGCGCGCGCGTGTGTGCGTGTGCGTGTGTGTGTGTGTGTGTAGTAGTAGTAGTAGTAGTAGTAGTGCTGCTTAAGCACAACAGACTTATTCCAAATGTGAACAGCTGATATCTGAAAGAAAACATAGTCTTTACCTGAATGTACTTTCTCTATCAACAAAAAATCTGTTAATCATTTAAATAACTAATCTCTGTAAGACGTGAATAAACAAGACGATCATAATGATGAGCAAGATTTAAGGAGAGTGCAGCAGAATGATGCACTCTTCTGTCACTATTTACCCTATTTTCATGGATCTAAGGTATCACTGAGCAAACAGTGTACCATTATTTTATATGCCATTGTGAAAGGAAAAAATGTTACCAAGCAAACTATAACTCAGTTCCACCTTATCACATCAACGGCAGGACAGCTCTGGTCATGGGAATGTTCAAATGTGTATCTTAGAGTCAATGAAATGCAACACCTCTCATCACTCACACACCATCACTAACTGTGGTTCTTGGAGGACCCCTTAAGCCTCCTGGTCTGTCTCTTCAACTAAAAAAAAGTGTTAGACTTCCATTGCTTGTATCATTTGTAAGATTCCTCTATGGTTTAAAAATTCTGTGGTTCCAGGTCTCTGGTTGTTTCCCAGAACTAAAATATTTGGCCCTCCTTCTCAGGAAGGCCCTGAGACCTTCCAAGCTGTAGAGAGCAGGAGCTCTAGGTGGGTTTTGCTGCTTGGAAAGCTTCAAGGAGCTCTGAGCCTTTCTGACATCCCACCTCAGCCCCAACAAGGAGGCACCAGGGAAAAGGCAGCCATCCTCCCTCAGTCACTGCCCTTCCTTCACCAACACCTCCATCCAGGGGTGATCCCCACTTGCTTTGTCCTATTATATATTTCCTGCTCCCTTTTCTCCCAGGCCAGAAGAAAAAGATTCAAAAAGGAAAACCTGAGGTCTCTTCCTTCCATCCAACCAAGACTCCAGATGGCTTTCACCAATCAGGGAATGGTTGCCTGGGTAACCAAGTATTAACTGGAAGTAATTCCTATTCTCTCCTTTTGCTAGACTAACCGTTCTTCTGATTCCTCCCTCTTGTCTTACTAGGGAGTTAATAGTAAAAGGATTTATTTAACTAGACTCTGCATTTTATAACCCCTGCCGGCTTCCAACAGCAAACTCCAAACTGCTTCTTACTAAAGGCTTATCTTAAATGAGCCAGAACTACTCTTTCTCATCTAAGTATTTTAGACCTAGTTGCAACACAGCAAAGAAAAGCAAGTTCAAAAAGACAGAGTAGCTAGCTCCCTTATGTCTTGATTTATCAACAGCTAAGAGTGGTATATTGAAATTGAGCTCATGTTTCAGCAGCATCAAGATCAGCTGAAAATAGGAATGCTTTTGAAATGGGAAGGGAAAGGACTTTCTTTACCAAAATATCTAACTAACCCTGCTAGCTTACCTATATTGACAGCGTAGATTATTTTTTTTAGTCATGTAGGTGAAGGGTGGGGCCCAAAGTCATAGATTCTGGGTCTGTTGTACAGTGTGGCAAAGGCAAGCCTCAAAAAGCATCCTTAGAAGAAGGTGTGTGGCTGAGAAGGAGATGGGTAGTGCTAGGCAGGAATGAAATGCAGTTCAGATCCACTCTCTATCCTTCTCCAACCTGCTGTGTGCTATGTGCCTGGGAGGCTGACTTCTATGAACCATACCAGCCTGCCCTCTGGCTTCCTGCTGTGTTTAGTCAATGGAAAGGACATGTCAGGGATGAGAAGGTAGACAGAGGAAAACTGAGACATGCACAGCCCCCATCTGTCCCTGCTGGGTAGGTAGTGGTTGTTTCTCTGCTGAAGGCCACAGCTCCTGCCAGACAGACCTCTCCCACAGCTACAGGTCTCCATGGATTTCAGTCATCTCTGCAAGCCTGCAGAGCCATCTCGGCGGCTTCCCACTGCTAACCCTAGGGTGCTTCACCATCCCTTGCTGAATTCCCTCAACCCCTAACCCTTTGTTAATAGGCCCTGCAGTCACAACCCCCTGCAGAATTACTCATTTCTTTGGGTGTAATAATAATATTGTGACTGTTTTTTAAAGTAGTCTTTGTTTTTTAGAGATCCCTCCTGAAATATTTAGGGATAAAATGATATGGAACTGACGCATGTTTGGCCATGAGTTGATAAATAATTGGTAAATGGGTCTCCTTTATAATTTTCTCTCTCCATTGTACATGTTTAAGTTTTTCCATCATAAAAAGATTTTTTAATAACTTTTTTTTTGAGATTTTATTTATTTATTTATTTGCCAGAGAGACAGCACGAGCAGGGAGAGCGACAGGCAGACGGAGAAGCAGACTCCTTGTTGAGCAGGGTGCCTGATGTGGAACCTGATCCCAGGACCCTGTGATCATGACCCCAGCCGAAGGTAGACACTTAACCGACTGAGCCACCAAGGCGTCCCCATCATAAAAAAATTTTTAATGGGGAAAAAACCTCTTTCTAATCACACCTTTGGGGTATGCTATCTGCTTCCCGTGGGTACCTGGTTTGAGACAGGAATAGAGGAGTAGAGAACATCAATCAGCAAGATGAGCATTGCCCATTATATAATTTTGCCTGGAACTATCTCTAAAAAACAAAGGTTTCAAATAACGTGTTTGTGGTCTTTTCTAAACTGGGAACAGACAGTAAGACCTCACTAATTCACCTTCATTAACTAGGAGAACAATTCAATCTGATGCAGAAAAGATTTATGTAATAAATAAACTTTTTAACTTTTTTTAAAAATTGAACAATTTTATTTCAACCTCAGACTGGCCTTCATGCCCCCTCCTCCAATCTTATCTCACAAGGTATGTTTTTGCAAATCTTTATGGAAAACTTCTTTTATAGCTGTCTTAGACATGTTCTTCCTCATACTAACAAATTCCTGGCCCTCTCCACTTCACTCCAAAACTCAGCCGTTTCAAAACTCAGCTTTAAAGTCTATCTTGACCATATTGACCCAAAATGAATTCTGTCTTGACCATATTAACCCAAAACAAACTCTCCTTCTTAGGGATTACTATCTCTGCTTCACCAGTTACTGGGTAACTTTGGACAAGTACTTAACCTCTCAGTGCCTCAGTTTCAGCATCTAAAGTAGAGTTCACAATAGTAAACATTAAATGGGGACTGGCTTATACGAAGCATTCAATCATGTTAGCTACCATTATTATTTATTCAAAAGATATGTACTGAGCTTCCACTATGGCTTTTTCTGAGAGCTGAGGATACAACAGTAAACAAAATTAAGCTCTTGCCCTCACGGAGCTTCTTTTTAGCGGAGAGACAGATAATAAACACATAAACAGATAAATATTAGGGTTTCAAATAGTGCTAAGTGCTTGAGGAAACTAAAACAGTGTAAAAATGAGGAAGGTATTATTTTTAGATAAGGTGGTCTGGACTGGCCTCTCTAAGAACCTGACATTTTGATGAAAAGGCATATACTGAAATTAGTTTTTAAACCAGTTTCACTGCCTAAGAAAAAACTCTTAAATATCAACACACTATAAATATTTGGAAACTACATGTTTTGCAACTAGTAATGATAATCCAGAATCCCAACCTGGATTCTCAGCTGGTCAAGAGACAAATTTGCATTATAAACCTAGGTATCCATTCCAAAGCTGTATTTCACGACTATGTCAAATGTTCTCGTCCTCCTTGATTGTCTTTTTCATACTGACCTAATTTATCAAACACAGTGCTTTGTCATCACAACTTCGCACTGTTGACAGATTCTTCTCTTGCTGCTATTTCACAGACTTGGCCTTTTAATTTCTTCACCTTTAATTGTTTCCTAAGAAACCGCCTTCCGTCTGAATCGCACCTTTAAACTGCTTTCATGCTACGGTTTCCCTGCTGGCCTCGTATATCAGAGTCACTGTCACTGAATTCTTTCATCTTTTTCCACTCTTGCATTCTTTCTTCTCTGGTCCCTTCTCACCCCTAGATAGCCAAGAGGAGAGAAGTTCCAAAAGTAACTGCTAACCTGAGAGAAGGTGTATGTCTGGAAGGAGGTGGGTGGCTTCACTGGTGGGAGCGGAGGACTCAGAGAAATAAGACGTGGGAGAGAAGTAACAAGAGCCCTACCATCATTTTACTGACAATTTCAGAACCTAAGAATTAATAAAATAAGGATTTGTGTCAGAAAATGTCAGAGGATCAGGAAGATACATGTGACACTTATTCCACCAAGGGGGGAAAAAAAATCTCTGGTGACGAAAATTGTCACCTTATCAGTCCTTTGTAAGTCAGTTAATGGAATGAATTTAAAAAAAGAAATGTATATATAATATATAATATATAATTTTATATAATATATAAAATATATATAAATATATATAAATGTGTATGTGTATATATATATATATTTCTAGCTACACAAAACAACAGTGGACAGTTTAACTCTGAGTCCCTGGGCTTTTCCCTTCATGAAGCAATAAACACAGGCAAGCATCTTGGCTATCTGAACATTCCTCTTTACCTCCTGCTCCTTTACTGTGATTTTTTTTTCCTTCTTCTTCATCATACACAGGGTCCAAAGTCACTCAAGATTAGAAAACATGAAAAGCTTAGAAATTAAATTCTTAGGATGAATTTCTAAGGAATTCACCTAAGACCACATAAATTTAGAGCCTTTCTTCACCAACAGCTCAGCAACTCAGATGGATGTTACTGCTTTCTGAAGTGGTGATAAATGAGGTCCACACAAAATCGGCCTGTTTTTTCACCTGGTTGCATGTTCCATGTGAGCTCTGGAACTGAGCCGCCGTCCAAAGACTGGCTCGTGCCCAGAACATTCCCAGGTGCCAGGGAAGGAGGCAACATAACTGCCTGGGCTGGCGGCACTCTAGCGTTTACAACACTGAATGTTCTAAATATGGAAAAAAAAGCAATATGAGAGAAAATACTGTTTTCTTTTCAATAATGATAAAAAAATATATAGTTTTGTTATCTCACAAGTTAGAACATTACAGAAAAGACACCTGAGAGTTCCACCCTTTTTCTCTCTCACATCCTCATACACAGATTTCCCTCATAAAAATATCCTGTGTTGTCCTAGTTTAAGTTCTTTTTATAAAAGGGATCTTTATATTTCTTCTAAAATGACATGTTAAAATTAATACTGCTTCACCTTCAAGGGGCCTCTGGTGTGACACATTTTAATCTTCCAGACAACACCCTGATCAGAGGTAACGATTTTTTTTTCTCCTTTTGTGTTTAGATTAAAAATTATGATCTGGGGGGCACCTGGGTGGCTCAGCCATTAAGCCTCTGCCTTCAGCTCAGGTCATGATCCCAGGGTCCTGGGATCAAGCCCTGCATCGGGCTCCCTGCTCCACGGGAAACCTGCTTCTCCCTCTCCCACTCCCCCTGCTTGTGTTCCTGCTCTCACTGTGTCTCTCTCTGTCGAATAAATAAAATCTTTTTAAAAAATAAAAATAAAAATTATGATCTGCAGGCATGGGTTGAACAAAATTGAAAGTTTACTAAAAGAAGGAAATCACTGACTCTAAATTGCTTTTTTTAAATGTGGGGACTGAATGTTTAAAAAAAGATCTGGTGTTTCCAATGGCATGCCAAACGTAGAAAAAAGGGAGCAAACTGGGATAAAGGCAAAAATGAGTGTGAACATTTAAAAACATTAAAACCGACCAAGTGCTGGTCTGCTTTTTTATTATCCCCTGTGATGGCAATTCTAAATAATGTAAGTGATAAAATACTCCTCTCCAAAAAATTGTTGAATATGTTCTAACACTTGCTATGGTTGGATTTTAATCATATGTATGCAAACTAAGTTAACATATTATTAACTCATCTTTTTTTCTTTAGAAATAAATCTTTTTTTTTAAAGATTTTATTTATTTATTTGACAGAGAGAGACACAGCGAGAGGAAACACAAGCAGGGGGAGTGGGAGAGGGAGAAGCAGGTTTCCCGCCGAGCAGGGAGCCCGATGCGGGGCTCGATCCCAGGACCCTGGGATCATGACCTGAGCCGAAGGCAGATGCTTAATGACTGAGCCACCCAGGCGCCCCATTTATTAACTCATCTTTTAATATACATTATAATCTACAAGCAAGATAATTCAGCTAACTCCCAGTTATACAGCTGACTCCAGACACATGCAGCCCAGATAAACATATTCATTCCATAAGTAAATTCATGAAGATTCAGGAAACATTCTGGCTCACTTTGGGCACAGTTTGTATCTACAACCCTCCGATCCTTATGATAATCCATAGTCTTACGTTTAAACAGTAGATTAGAAATAAACAATGATAGGATATGCATCGTAAAAAAAAGAAACAAGTTTGCATTAATTCATCACTCAAGGGATCACTGGAGTTTTAATTTTTGTTTAAAACAAACAAACTGAAGAAACAGCGCAAAATATGAGATGAAGTATTTTTGTTTGGTAAGAGCAAATTTTAATTCATACACAAATATTTTACTGAATTTCAATAATCACCTTTTAAATTAAAATTTCTTCTTTTTTACTATTCTTATTTGTCACTAAATTGATATTCAATTCTAACATTATTCATTATTGTCATTGACCAGTGAATAAGTAATTTCCTTTTTAAAAAAATTTTTAATGTAATTCAAATCCATTACATTTTTCCTTTTTGTACATAACCCTTGTTTTATGTTTTATTTTTTAGTTTTTACTGGCATAATTATATATATATGAAGTCCAATAAAAATATATCCATCATCTGTATGTCTTTTCTATATGTCACTATTATCATTATCATGCATTATTATCATGCATTTCAATTCATATGAAATAATTTTTATTATGTTATGTTAATCACCATACATTACATCATTAGTTTTTGATGTAGTGTTCCATGATTCATTGCATATGAAATAATTTTGAATATAACATTTTCACATAAAGGAAGAAAGTGTTAAAAATTACATGCTCTGAGTGCAAACATGTATACACCACAGGCTTTCTGGAGTCTTTTTACATTCTTTCTGACTTTCTAACCTTTTGTCTGAGTCCCAGTTGTAACAAAATTTACATCAAAATTGTGAGCTAGCCTAGGGTGGTAGATTCTAAGGCAGCCAGAAGAAAATAACCCCTAGGAGGGTATAGAAAAAAGGGAAAATAACAACCAAGGTACTCATTCATTCAGCAAATATCGGTTCAACAAGTGGCTAATAAGCATCCAGAATTACACCAAGCACTGGTCTAGGTACTAGGAGTACAGCTGGGATAAGCTTCATGCCCCCTAGTAGCTTATGTTGTAATGGGAAAACACAGACAATAAATAATAAACATTATGAACAGGTAAATAATGTCATCTATTAGAAGGTGATTAAGTGTTACAGAGAAAATAATAAATGCCACATGGTATAAGGGATCAGGAGTGCTAGGAGGTTGCAGTTTTAAATAGGGTGGGGTGGTTATTTGTCATTGGGAAGAGGACATGACAGATGTGAGAATTAGCCATTTGGACACCTGGGAAAAGAGCAACCTGGGCAAAGAAAACAGCCAGTACAAAGGCCGTGGGAAAGGAACATGCCTGGTTTGCTCCAGGAAGAACAAGGAGGCCAAGTGTGGCTGAAGCAGAGTGAAAGGGAAGGGAGTAGGAGATGACCAAACAGGAAGGAGGGTCAGACTGTAGAGAGCTTTGTAAGCCTTTAAAAGGACTTTGTCTTTTACTCTGGGCAAAACAGGGAATTGCAGGGCTTTAAGCAGAGGAATGACATGATCCAACTTACGATCTTTAAAAGAATAACCTTAAAATAAGAGAAATAACCACCTCCAGGCAGACTGGAGGGACTTGAGGGCAATCCAGCTAAGACATCCGTCCCACATTCACCTCCAAGATAGATCCACCTGATTTAACTGGCTAGGAGTCCCTTTCTTCCCTTACTTCTTGCCCTGCAGCCCTCCTGATGGTGTACACCTCATCAAGTTTCCTGGATTCAGAAAGGGCATTCTTCAGGTAAGGGTCTAGAGATGCTGCCCTGATGCTAAGATTTTACCATTTGAGATTAATTATTTTGCACTGAGTATCTTCAAGAGTCTTCTCTAAAACTATGAATTGCTCTTAGATGTTTAACCTATGAAAATTAACTTTTTGATACAAATCAATTTATCCCTTGTTAACTGACAATTAACCAGCTGACAATTAGGCAGGAATGAATGTCAGAAACATGTACAGCAACACACACACACCCCTCAATACTTACTCATTATAAACTCACATTCTATCCACAACTGACTACAATGCTAATAGATCCTGAATGTATGCCTGAAGACGTAGAGAATGTCCTGTTATGGTATCTTTTCCATCCATTTCCCTTATTTCGGCATGTTAGTATAGAATAAGGATGATACAAGGGGAGAGAGAGAGGAAAGGGAATCCCAGAAGATATGCATGGCCGCAAAGCTATGAAGTGGGAAATGCAGAGGCAAGGAGACTCCTGGAGAAAAATCTGTCTCCCTAAAATTTGAGCCAGAGCCAGCTCCTACCTCAAGCTAACCCACTATCTGAACATAATGGAAAAACCTTGCCCTCAGGCCCTGCCCTACCCCCTAACCCTCACCTTCAGGAGAGTTGACTAAATGATGTCCCTTTGTAGCCTAATTGGTCCTCTAGGTCCCTGACTCAGGTTTTTTTGTTGTTGTTGTTGTTTGTTTTTTTAAGACTATTACTACATTAATTCCACTTAGATCTTTTGTCAGTAAAATTTCTTAACATTTCTTTGTCAAAACAGAAGGCTTTTAACTTCTCAATCGTTTTTTAATGTCTCCTCCAAAAATAGCACTGTCAGAAACAAGATGAAAAGCATCAGGTGGGCATCAATTTTTACCCACATTTGCTACCAAAAGTTGAATTTGAGCCTAGGATTGAGCAAATACAAGAAATGGTATTTCTTAGGGGTACCTGGGTGGCTCAGCCAGTTAAGTGTCTGCCTTCAGCTCAGGTCATGATCCCAAGGTCCTGGGATCGAGCCCCACATTGGGCTCCCTGCACAGTGCAGAACATACTTCTCCCTTTCCCTCTGCCCGCCCCCACTCCTGCTCTCTCTCTCTTGCTCTGCTCTCTCTTTCTCTCTCAAATAAATGTTTTCAAAAATGGTATTTCTTAACAATATAGAAAATTCTGTTTAAAGGTTTTCTCTGCTGTTTGCTAACATCAAGTATCCACTGATAACTGAATGGAAAAAGAAGGTACATAGATAGATAGATAGATAGATAGATAGTAGATAGATAGATAGATAGAAGATATATATGATAGATTTATATATATGATATGTATATATATGATAGATTGCTACTCAGCCATAAAAAAGAATGAAATCTTGCCATTTGTGACAACACAGATGGGCTTAGAGGGTACTATGCTAAGTGAAATAAGTCAGACAGAGAAAGACAAATACCATATGAGTTCATGTATATGTGGAACACTACATCAAAAACTAATGATGTAATGTATGGTGGTTAACTTAACATAATAAAATAAAAAAATAAATAAAAGTGCTACCAAAAAAAAATAAATAAAAATAAAAAGGAAGAATTTTTCAAAGTTAAAAAAAATAAAAAACAAAATAAATGAACAAACAAACAAACAAAAAACAGACTCTTAAATACAGAGAAAAACTGGTGATTGCCAAAGAGGACAGGGGAGGAATGGGCAAAACAGATAAAGGGGATTAAGATGTACAAACTCCCAGTTATAAAATAAATAAAAAGTGACAGAGAAGAAAAGTACAGCATAGAGAATGTAGTGAGTAATACTGTAACAATGTTGTATGGTGACTACACTCACCCTGGTGAGCACTGAGTAATGTATAGAATTGTCACATCAATATGTTATACATCTGAAACTAATATAACATCGTATGTTAATTTTTTAAAAAAAGTTTTCTCTGACGTTTGCTAAAGCAGGTACCATGCCAGTGCTCACAGTTCTGAGCTGGTGATTACCCAGTGTTATCAACTCATACTTCAGAAACCCAGATTTGAATTACTCATATTACTAAGGTCTTGTTTCTGTTAGGACAGTCAGTTATGGGCATACAGGGAGCTCTGTACTGAGTGTGACAGATTAGATTCTTTTTCCACACGTGACAGCTTCCATCCAAGGAAGTCTCATGAGATGGCAAATCCCTACTTGATATTATTTAAGGACAATACAAAGCTTGCCTTGACTCCATTACCCACAAAGTTTCCCCACACGAACACTGATGCCTTGACATCATTAACGTGGAACAAAGATTGTACAATAAAAGTTGACTCTTAAAATGTAGAAGTAATACAGCCAGAGGGAAAATCATTACATGTACACTAACATGTAAATGATGAGTGTCCTACCCCTTCCTTAAAACAGATTTACGAGAGGAGAGTAGAAAGAGCCCAGGAAATGAAGATTCTGAAAGGGAAGAAGAACTCTGTCAAGTAAGAGCACAGCCCCCGAAAGCCTAAGACCCACAAGGAAAGGTAAAATGGAGAGAACCCTCCTGAAGATATCTCCTAATGGTGCCCTGTCACCACAATAAGTACTTAAATGCTAGAATATTTTCTATCTCTTCCTCATTCCTATTCAAACTTTCCAAAGGATGGGGTATTCTTATGGTGTTAACTATATTACAGACTTCTAAATATTACTAAAGAGAAAAAAATCTAATTTTCATAATTTCTACTTAAAAATCAGGAATGTAGCTGATAGCAAAAAAAAAATTAAGAGATTAAAAAAAAATTCATTGAGAAAGAAGATAAGGCAGTGGCCACCTTGGACATATTAACCTTCACTACAACCGTAATATCAGGCCTGGTGGGCAATGGAGTCCCCTCTGGTTTTCCTTGCTGACACTGGGTTGTGTTCTCTGACATTAGCCCAACCCCAAGACCTTTCAACTACCCAAGTTTAACCTTCCTAGTAATTGTTCAAGGAGGCAATGATACAGCATAGAGATTCCTCAGCCTGTGTTTCAAGACCCTTTTATCAATTAAGCCCTCAGTCTACTTTGACTCCAGCGATAACTCCCCCTATAATCCTACTCGGCCCCACTACTTCTACTACTCCCCTACCTAGCCAAACAGGAACATTTGGGGGTATTCAAATCTCTCCCTTTCTTAATTCTTGATCTTTGTTTTAACATTTTAATCCAGAGTATCCAACTCTAACTCCACATACCAAAATCCTATTCACCTTCAAAACTACTCCAGTGCTTCCGAAGACCTTTCATGATCCATCTGTCTGGATGGAATTTTCCTTCCTCTATATATCTAGCACCTATGTCTACAGAAAACATTAAAAATAGCCCAATTCCTAGCTAGATTGACATAAAACCTCACACTAAAAGCCTATTTACCTCAGTTCCTATTGCCTGATATATCATGTCTGGCTTGCAACAAAAAATTGCAAGGCATCCTAAAAGGCAAGATAAAAACAAAGACATAAAATAAGCATCAGAATCAGATTCAGACATGGCACAGATTTTGGAATTACCACACAGGAAATCTAAAATAATTATGATTAATATGTTAAGGGTTATAATGAAAAAATTAGACAACATGCAAGAACAGGTGGGTAATGTAAGCAAAGCTACGGAAACTCTGAGAAAGAACCAAAAAAGGAATGCCAGAAATCAAAGAGACCATAACAGATATAAAGAATGCCTTTGATAGTTTCACCAGTAGACAGGACATGACCAAGCATCAGGAAGCTTGAAGATATATAAATAAAAACTTCCCAAACCGATATGTAAACAGAAAAAAGGCATGAAATAAGACAACTACATACTGTTGCCAGCTAGACATCTGAGGCATTCCCCATCCCATTACATTACCCAAAGAGCCACCCATGCATCGGGCTGAGGCAAGTTCATCAGCTCAGTTACCAAAACCATTCAAGAGAACTTGCCATAATGAAAGGACCAAGAGGAGAGTATCCAGGATCCCCAGCAATGTAATGTCTAAGCAATAGGTGACCTCAACAAGAATCTGTGTATACAGTGTGGTGTGGGTTTTTTAATCTTTCATGCCTGCACACATGAAAATTACTACCCATTTAATCATCTTGATAAAATTTCTCTCTTGACATCTTATTATGTATGCATTACTATCTATCTCACTGGGGCATTTTGAGGCTTAATTAATAATGTGCACTGATTTGAGCCTTCAGGGGGAAGCTGAAGAAAATGCCTTATGTATATATTTGTACTATGGAGAGCATAGGATCATGATAAATATGCTGTAACAGCATAAAATGAAAAGAACTCTGGGCCAGACAAGTGAAGGGGATGATGCGAGGAACAGAGACATGGAAACTTGCATAAACCATGGCTAAAGAGATAACCAGGACAGATATCTTAGCAAGAAAAACCAATTAAATAAGTCATAAATCAGAAACGTCAAATTATTATGTCTTGGAGGGAAATGACCCTATGTTTTAATTAGACGTGGCCACATATGAAGGTTCAAGCCAAGAAATCTAACAGGTATCATGCTAGATATTCCCCATTGCTTCTCCAGATACACCTCCACCTTCTCCACTCTGCCCCAGGGGTCTGACAGTTATGGTCTACATTAAAGGGTGCCTTCACCGTGGCTTCCTGTGAAAGCCAAGTTGCAGGAAGTCAGAAGGCAGGAGGAGAATGAAACAAGAGTATTTATTTTCTTAGCACTCTACGATGCTGTGGGTGGACAATGGCTGTATCCCTCTACCAAAGGCCATAATTCCTGGCAGGCAGCCATTCCTACAGTCCTTCCCCAGGCACCTTCAGTAATAGGAGGGGTATCATTTTATACTCTTGCAGCATTCCTTGTTGGCTTCCCTTAAGAAAGTCAGCCCACATCCTTGAAACAGTCCCTTTATTTCTCCCCATCTGTTCCCTGCCTAGATCCTTATTGATACAGGTATAAAATATGTACACATGAGAATATGCAATATATACATATATAAATATATATTTGACAACAAAGGCGTTTTCGTTTTAACAAAATAGATCTTACACAAAAGAAATTTAAGTAGGATTTACTTCTTCTGTGGAGTTATCAACCCCAAGAATTGGTTATGCCTTCCTCTCTGTTCTCCCTACTCTTTATGCACAGCATATAATTATCATGAGATTGTTGTGGTGGGCATGAAAAAAGCTTACACAAAAGGGCTTCATTTGAGGAGCCCTTCATGAAGTGAGGGAATCTGAAAATTACAAAAATGCCAAGAGGTCTGACTCTTGGAGTTATGTCAACTCAAGCCCCTGTAGTTGGCTTCCACACCTAATGTACAACCAAGAAATGCCAAGTGTTGCACAATTCAGTGAGGCCTCTATTATCTTAATATATCTGTCTTTTCAGTCAGATTGTGAGATGAAGAGTAGAGTTTTTCATGGTCTTTTTAGCCCCAGTTCTAGCCCATTGCTTAATAAACATCTCATTGAGAACATACAACAAGACACAATCGGTGTTTATTAATGAACTCAGAACTACCTTCCAAGTTGAATTTCCTGACAAAGACAAGTATAAGCTGTTTAAAAGAACAACATTTAATATCAAAGCATCTAGGTTATAATAACCCCAACATTTTGTACCTGGAGATGTTAAACATATAAGCTTGTTTTTTTCCATTTCTGAGACCAAACTATTTTGAGAGAGGATCTATTTTTTAAAGAAGAATGCTCATGTCAAAGCAAGCAGGAGTGATTCTTTCACATCTGATTTCAAAGAGGAACTGCATGTCTATCTGTAAAATCAAAGTGTGTCTCCAGTCCCTAAAGTCATAACATTAAATGTAGGGTTTTCCATACATACAAATAGCAAACAACAGTGCACTCAGATGACCTCCAAAGCCATCAGCGTATGGACCATAACTAGCACCAACTCCCTTGACATAAATCCACACTTGGTGTTCTTATCTCTTCTCTTCTGCATCATGAACTCCTGGACCCTTCCTCTACGTGATTCTTGGACATGTCCCTCCTTCATAGCCCCTTCTGTGTCAGTTCTCCCTGCCACAAGCCTTGGAGCCCACAGCTTCTGCTCTCACTACCTTGACTCCTTTCATTTTTACACTCAAGCCCAATTTTTCTCCACTGCAATAGCTTCATATCATTCTTCCATCTGCAATATCCAAAAGGCTCAGATTAACATGAATATACTCAGACCTGTGGCTCATCTGTAAAAATGATCATAAGGGGGCAACTGGGTGGCTCAGTCGGTTAAGTGTCTGACTCTTGGTTTTGGCTCAGGTCATGATCTCAAGGTCATAAGACTGAGCCCCATGTTGGGGTTCAGCCGGGAGCCTGCTTGCCCCTCTCCCTGTGTTCCTCCTCCCTCTCTCAAATAAACAAACAAATAAATAAATAATCTTTGGGGGAAAAAAGATAATAGGATGGGGCTAAGCAATATCATTGGCCTCCCTTAGCTCTGATTTTATCATTCTTCCACTGAACTCATCTGATCTCATGTAATAATCCTCTGTCACTTGGCCTCTTGGTATCAGCCCTTCTCACATCTAGCATTTACCGAGTGTCTGAAATAGGAAGAGCACAGTGCTGAGTTCTAGGAATACAAAAATTGTCCCTGCCCTTGACATGTAATCGCAGTTACCATTTCTGAGCACTTCTACATAGGGTATTTAAACAGGGCTCTTTATATCCTCACAACAGCCATATGAAGAGGCACAACTGATCACCCCATTTTATAGATGAAAAAACTGAGACACATTGGTTATCATGGCCCATTACAACTAGTAAATGGCAGAACCAAGATTGAAACCTAGATAGCTTGATCCTCTACGATACTGCCTCTTAAACAATAATAGTGAAACATTTGTATTTAAAAGTATGAATAAAATATTGAATAAGAAGATCTTAGTTCTACTAAGATTTCCAGCATGAGGGATTACACGAGCTCCAAGATGCTTTCTGAACGGTCCACTTGTGCCAATGTCATGGCCCCACCTGGAGCCTACTCTCAGCTAATCTCCCTCTTCAGCCAGCATTGTGCAAAGGCCCAACATTTCACCTCCAAAGAGCCATCAGAGTCATTGAATTGACTCCTATTTGTGCTTTATTATTTTGTACATGAGATTGTTAGTTTGTATATATACTACATCTAACACCATTTTTTTTTTCTAACTTGTTCTCATTGCATGTTTAATCTCTTCAATCAGTCCATCAAGGGCACCTCAAGCCAAGCCTGGTATAGTGCTTATCAAATAGCAAGCAAAGTTTGTTAATAAATCAAATAATTCGCTTTATCCAGGGAGTCAAATAGAAACCGTAGCAGATCAGTCTGAGGACACTCACTCACCTTGACCTGCCAGAGCCTCCCCCATCAATCCACCAGGGCTAAATTGACAACAGTACTCTAGTCAATACTCCACACTTCTATCCCCTTGACTTGTATCTTGTCTTAAATGATATTATGAACACTGAGCCTCCAAAGTAGTGAAAGAAACTTTTATTTTCTCATGGTTTCACTGCCCAGGTTTTTATGATACTGTAAATCCAAAACTGCCATAAAAGTTAGAAGCTTCAAAGTGCCTTTATAGGAATTTGGATTGTGGTCATTTACCTTCAGTGTTCTCTTACTAGTGGTGGAATTCCCTCCCCAACTGCCTAACACGAGTACACTGGCTGTGCTGGGAAGACCTGCAGACCTAAGTAGATTTGAGCTATTTTCCATCACTCATCATTGTAAATGTGTTTGTGTTTTAACTGTGGGGTATTCTTAAACCTTTCTGCTGGTGATGCTTTCAGTAAACAAAAGTAATTCTCAAGGGCCTTATCATGAATGCAGTGATTCATCTCCAGCACAGAGAAGTGGCTTTATTTAGAACTGGCCAGAGGGGGAGGGGCATCATTATATTCCATTTGCTACAGAGTCTGCAGAATTCTGTTTCATTTGCCCTGTGTAGCAGGTCTAGTTTACTCCTTTTCCTTTATCCTGCTATAAGAATTGTATGCCTAAATATTAAGCAAATATCCCCACATTGATGCTTTACCCAAATTACTTCTTAATTGGTTCAAAGTGCACTTTGCATACCCTCCCTCAGTCTAGTTTATGAGGCCCCACAATGGCTGTCCGACACATAGAAGACATTAAATAAATGTTTAATTAATATTTGCAGAGCAATAAAGGCAAAGGAAAAAAAACAGAAGCAAGAAAGGGAGGTGAAGTTGGTACCTGTATGTGAAAAGAAGACAAGGCCATAGACTACATCTGTCTGGCTCATGAGCAACTGAGCCCTACAGGGTTGAAGACCTTTCTGTGACCTCAAGGGCTAAACACCCTCCTCTTGAATTTTACTACTAGGAGAACCTTTAGAAAGACAGTAACCAGTTTAGAGCAATTCATCCCCACTGCTGGAAAAATACAAGTCAACACATTTTGACCTCTGAAGGTAGATCAGCATAAGTAATATACCAGCTATCTACTGTCATAATAGTGCTGCATAACAAAGAGCCACAAAAACCTCAACAGCATTCAGCAAAAAATATTTATTGCTTATGCCCCAGTCAGCTGCTAGTCTTAGCCAGGTTTGCTCATATGTCTATAGTGTCTACAGTCACTGGCTGTTGGCCATTATCAATTGGCCTTGGCTGGGACAACTGAGACTACTCAGCTCTGTTCCATATGTCTGCTATCCTCCAGTGGACCATCCCAGTCATGGGCTCATGGCAGTGGAGGTGGAGCTTGCCACCAGAAATACACAAGGACTCTTGAGGCCTAACCTCAAAGCTTAGTCCTCACCTCTACCTTATTCTGCTGGCCAAAGTTAGCCATATGGCTGAAACCAAGGGCAGGGAATTATGTCCTGCCTTCACTGGAAATGGACTATAAGGTTATGTGGCAAAGGGAGTTACAGAGGGAGAAAAGGGGAAGTGAGGCTAGTGATGCAGTCTGCTACAGATATATTTATACAAAAATAAAAACTACAGCATTTTTAATTACAAAGATGGAACTCGGGCATATTTGCAAGTAGTAAACTAGGAAAGCAATTTGAAAGAAGGTCCTTATTTTTTCTAATAAATATCTAGTTCAATCATTATTTTTTAACTCCAATCTTGTTATTACGATTAGTTAAATATTCACTTGAGGTAAGTAACATTTATGCTGAGAATGAATTGATTTCTTTCCTCTCGGGGTATTCTTTATTCAAGTGACCTGGTAAAATATTTTTATGAGCTAATAAAAAACTATAACATTTTCGTAAGTCTATGGCAATGGTCAATTTTTTTCTAATTTTTGGAGAAAAGGAGAAATGAAATAATCTATCTGATATAACAAAGATTATGAGTAAATTAAAATTTTATTTCAGTACTTTAAATTTAATAAATACTTTCATTTCACAGTTTTGACAAAGCAAAGACACATCTGAGTCCTAGATTTGTATTTCTCATCTGATTCAATTATGTAAGTTTATATTTTGGAAATACCAACTCACTCACATCAGGACCCAGACTAAATCACTCTGTGATATCAGAAGCTTCAGACTGAAAGAAGCCTGAAATGAAATTACATCTCTGCAAAAATCAGAATCTCTATTTCTGGGTTCAGTGCACTTGACAGTTTAACTACCTACATTGTTTTTATCATATGAAAAAGGAGACTACTTTAATTTCACATCCTTTAACCTTCTAGCAATGAAATAGTTCTAGAGAATATAATGAATATGAAAGGGGTCAGTGTTCAAATTACATTCATTTATAGTTAATTGGAAAGTTTCTTTTGTTGTTGATGACCAGAGCCTTTTTACCTGTCCATCAGCTAGTGGTTATCACTCTGATGCCTTAATCTTCAAGGGGACATTCCCTTGATTCAATACAATTATGGTAACCCATAAGTTAATGTAGTCCCAGTAAGAGAGATGCCATCATTACCTAGATTTATGGGAAGAACCACATCCATAAAATTTAGATAATTGCTTGTGTACTGCCAGCCTATTTTGCCTGTTAATATAAATAATATTCTCAGCATTAGCTACCAAGAGGACAAATTTCTCATAACTGACTCTGTACTTAATTCTGTCAGATAATCTCCTCTGCAATTTGATGAAGAATATACTGTGCACAGTTTCTGACAACCTTCGTTTTTCTAGTGTGTTTTGCTGAAGAAGCCCAATCTGTTGTTTGTTTGGGGTTGTTACCACATTAAATTGATTTAAGGACACCATTTTCCATTCTTCTGTCTTCCATGCTCTGTTAACTTATGTCACATGTATTAAAACTCATGGTTTTGCATGTATGTTTCAATTTGTGGTAGCAAGCTGATGCAACGCATTTCTCTCCTTTTCTGTAAAATAGTATTGAACAACTGCTGCTATCATTAACATATTACCACATCATAGGTCAACTCCACATGAAAAGACCTGCACAATATCCTGATTAGAAAATACTACCGGGGGCACAGAATATATGTGAAGTACCTTTTCAAATAAAAACTTGGAGGAAGTGACTAGAACAAATGCATAAAAGAGGAACATATGTTTTATGCTGCCAAATTATGCATCATTATTTTGAATAGCTAACCAAAGTACGTTATAGGTACTAAAGCTTCATTTAAATTTTAGTCCATTTGCAGTTATTTCAAATTCCCAAGGTGGGTGGGGTGGGGTGGAATGACTTCTCGAGGGAGCTGAACTCTAAAATCTGTTTCTGGGAGATACTGCAAACTGTGGTCTCAGATTCCAGACTGTTCCAAACAAAGCTCTCTGAGCACTCCTGTACACTAATTTATGACATATCTGTTTTCACCCGCTAGGTTTGTGCTTTATCAGTCTCAGGGAGCCCATAAGGGCTTACAAAGGAAAGGAAGTCTGAGAGACATAAAAAATATTGACAACAAGCCAGGGAGCATTTTATATTATTTACAGCATAGGAAGAACCCCTGAAAGTGCTGAAAATGAAGGTCATGGTCTGAACAAGTATGGGGACTGGGTTGCCATCCTCACGTTCTTCATGTTATTAAAACAAAATGTCCACTCACACTTGAAGTTTCCCAAAGCCCGGTGTTGGAGAAGAGGTATGAGGCTGGAGTACAGGCAGAATACACCTCCCACTTCCACTCCTACCTCCCCAAAGAACACTTAACACGGACCCTGCTCTGGCCAGACAGCCCTACATATTCCCTGAATATATCTTGTGCCTCCTACCTTCAAGCCTCTCACACCTAAATTTTAGCCATAGTTTAAGGTCCACCTCGTTTCCCACCTCCTAGACTTCCCTGAGTACTCTAAAACAAAGTGAATGCTCTCTCTTTAAAAAAAAAATTACAGCTTTTAATTTTCCCTACCATCCATGTAGTTACATATGACTTATATAAATATTCAGTTTCCCTAATAGGTTATACATTTTGTAAGGATAAAACCATGTCAGAATGTTCAGTTATGGCCCTAAATGGGTAACATTGAGCCTTCCCCCAAAGGAAATGCATAACACAAATTTGTCTGTTGTGTTTTTAATATGTTTTTATATTTTAATTTTTAATATCTTCTTCTTATAAAAATAATAACAATCATCATACATACAACCTACAAATGTAAATGAGAATGCAAAAGCCATAACCCTCATTGATGTCCATTCAGAAGTGTGAATCGATGGAAAAGGAAGAGTTTGCATCACTGACTCAGGGCAGATGTTTCAGGCTATAGTGAAGCTTGAAATTTTCATATCATTTTCTGGAAAACCCAATTCAGTGAAAACCTACTTTCCTTTATAGTGCTGGATCCCTGAGTGGGTTAACTCCACAGACTAAGACTCCAGAGTGTGAGATGGAGTACTGTATGTCCCCATGTCAATTCTCAATTGAAGCGACATTCCCAGGACATTTCAAAAGGCTCCAAGTTTTACGGAGGCTTAAAGAGTGAGGTTATAGCTTTTCCTGAGCAACTGTTAATACTTAGGGTCAGGAACAATGATTATGGAATATATCCTCATAATCACCTTCTCAAATATTACAGTCTTGCAACTTGCAGAGAAGACAGGAGGAAAAAAATTCTACCACTGTTTAGGCAGCTGCCTCTATAAACTTCCGCATCTCTAAAGTTAGAGCCCAGCCCATCCAAAAAGCTCTTTTTCAATATCTGTTTCAGGAAACATTTTAATCATCAGTCCAAGCATCAGAAAACAAAAACAGAGAAAGAATACAACTTAATTAAAATCCTAAGAGCATTAACATACTATCTCTCTCATAACATGAATTATACTTGAAGCATGATCAAGTCACGTGAGCCCCCATCACAAAGATGAGCAGCCCCACTGGTGTAAGAGGGTACCCAGGGAGAGGCAAGACCAGCTTTTACCACCAGCTGACCCACAGGCTCAGAGTTCCCCCAAGGACTCTTAGTCCAAAGACATAGCTTCTACCCCAGCTCTGCAAGCAGCTAGTCCTATGCTTTTAGTAATGGAATTAGCTTTTCTCTGCCTCAATTTCCTCAGGGTATGATGTAGCAATAGGAGGATAACAGTGAAGAATGTTGGCTTCAGAGTGGTGGTTCAACAAACCTACCTTCAAACATCATCTCTGACATTGCTTTGCTGTATGACCTTGACATTATAATCAATCTCTCTAAGCTTTGGTTTCTTCATGCATACAATGATAGTAATGCTCATGGGATTATGGTAAAAATTAGGTAAACTAATATATGGATGACAGTAAACTTCAGCTGTTACCATCATCATTATCAGCATTGTTATTATAAGGGAATTAGATTAGGTTATCTTCCACTCCTAACAGTTTATTATATAATAGTAGAAGACTCCAAGAAAGGCCCCACTGAGCCTCTAACTTTCATTGAGGTTAAGATTAATTTTCTCCTTAATGCTCCTTTGCACTATAATGAAAAGGTAAGGCACCGTTGTCAACTTTGGGGAATCCCACCTTCTGCATCAGATACATTTTATTTTTAAAATTAAGAACACAACACTTGGAAAGTAGTCCCATTTCAACAAAGTCCTTGATGGTTAATCCATAAGAAGTGGTATTAACTCCCTCATCTAACTAGCATTCCTGATAGACTGATTATAGGATAGAGAAAATGTGAATACTAAGCAATGAGACTGATTTTAGCAGACGTCCAGGGAAATCAGCATAATTACTCCTTATCACAAAAAGGAAAATCATTTTTAGAGACTTTATATCAAAAGGATTAATAAACACAAGTCAAGCCATGTTTTCCAGGGATTTCCAGGTAATAAGGTGATTTATACACAGGGTGTCTAAATCTCCTCCCCTCCCAGACCCCAGTTGAAATGATAAATGGAATATAAAAATGTCGATATAAAACTTCACTTTTGACTTCCTTGATCTTATTAGGCATTCTAGATATTGGGATCAAATAGTGATCTCCCTGTAGCTAGTTCCCAGTTTTATCTTTGGCACACAGCCCCCACATTGACCTTGGTCCTCCTTGTCTGTATCTCTTTGTCCTTCTCACAATATACGTGCTTCTCCATTCCACTCATTCATGTTTATCACTTCCTTTTTTTTCCACTTTATTGAGGTATACTTAATACACAAAAAGTTGCACATATTTAATATACACATTCTGAGGAGTTTAGACATATGAATATATCTGTGATATTATCACCACAAACAAGGTAATAAATATATCCAACAGCCTCCAAAAGATTTCTTGTGTCCCCTTGCTTGTGTGTGTGTGTGTATGTGTGTGTGTGTGCATGTGTGCGTGTGTTAAGAACACTTAGCATGAAATCTAATCTTGACAAGTTTTGAAGTGGCAACACCATGCTGTTAATCATAGGCACCATGTTGTACAAGTAGATCTCTTTATCTTATTCACCTTGTGTAACTATAATTTTATACTGATTGAACAACTCCCATTTCACTCTCCCCTCATACCCTGGCATCAACCATCTCTTCTTTGCTTCTAGGAGTTTGGCTAATTTAGATATCTTATATAAGTGGAATTATGTGGTATTTGATCTTTTGTGACTGATTTTACCTAATGCAATGTTTTCCGGGACTATCCATGTTGTCACAAATGGCAAGATTTCCTTCTTTTTTAAGGCTGAATAATATTCCATCATATGTATGTACCACATATTCTTTAACTACTTGTCTGTTGATAAACATCTGGGTTGTTTCCAAATCTTGGCTATTGTGAATAATGCTACAATAAACATGGGAGTGCAGATACTCTTCCAGATCCTGATTTCAATTCTTAGGATATATACGCAGAAGTGGGACTGCTGGATCATATGGTAGTTCTATTTTTAATTTTTTAAGAACCTCCACACAGTTTTTCATAGTGGCTATACCATTTTACATGCCCATCAGCAATGTACAAAGGTTCTATTCTCCATATCCTTGCAGTGCTTGGTATATTTTGTTATTTTGATAATAGCCATCCTAAATGGTGTGAGGTGAAATCTCATTGTGGTTTTGATTTCAATTTCTCTGATGATTAGTGATGTTGAGCACCTTTTCATATACCTGTTGGCCATTCGAATGTCTTCTTTGGAGAAATATCTATTCAAGTGGCCATTTTTTTAAATTGAAGTGTTTGGGGAGGTTTGGGGGCCTTTTTTGGTTTTAGTTTTGGGGTTTTTGCTATTGAGTTGTAGGAGTTCCTTATATATTTTGCAGATTAGCCTCTTATTAGCTCTATGGTTTAAAAATATTTCTCCCAATCTGTAGGCTGTGCCTTTTCACTCTGTTGTTTCCTTTGCTGTGAGGAGGCCTTTTAGTCTGATATAATCCCACTAGTCTACTTTTTCCTTTGTTGCCTGTTTTTGGTGTCATATCCATGAAATGATTGCCAAGACCAGTGTCATGGTTTTCCCTTATATTTTCTTCTAGGATTTTTAGTTTCAGGTCTTTAAGTTTAATCCATTTTGAGTTGCTTTTTATGTATGGTATATGATAAAAGTCCAGGGCGCCTGGGTGGTTCAGTCGTTAAGCATCTGCCTTCGGCTCAGGTCATGATCCCAGGGTCCCCACATCAGGCTCCCTGCTTGGCGGGAAGCCTGCTTCTCCCTCTCCCATTCCCCCTGCTTGTGTTCCCTCTCTCACTGTGTCTCTATCTGTCAAATAAATAAATAAAATCTTAAAAAATAAATAAAAGTCCAACTTCATCCTTTTGCACATGGATATCCAGCTTTCTCAACACTCTTTGCTAAAGAGATTATCTTTTATCCATTGTGTATCCTTGGCATCCTTGTTGAAATTCAGTTGCTCATGCATCCATGGGTTTATTTCTGGGCTTTATAATCTGTTTCATTTGTCTTTATGCCAGTACCATATTGTTTTAACTACTGTAGCTTTGTAATGTGTTTTGAAATCAGAAAATGTAATGCATTCCTGGTTTCATAATACATCACTTTAAGACCTAATTCCAGCCTTTTTGCCTATAAAAAGCCTTTTTTTTATTTTTGTATTATGTTCAGCTAGCCAGCATATAGTACATCATTAGTTTTTGATGTAGTGTTCAACAATTCATTAGTTGCACATAACACCCAGTGCTCATCACAACACATAAAAGCCTTTTCTTGCTAATTCTGCTCACCTAGCCTTATTGTCCTACAATATTATCCCTGGTATTCTAATTTCACAACAGTGAAATTTCCTATCAGTGATTGTGTTCATACGTTATTTCATTTATATTCTATTTCAATGTGATTTTCTCCCTCAACAGAAATATCTTCACAGGATAAAAACTGTTTGCTGCTTCTTTGAAACCACCACAATGCTTTCAATGTTCCTTTGAGTTCTTCCTGAATAAAGCAATTAATTAATTAATCAAAGAATAGATGAGAGGGTTACATTTTTCTTCTCAATTATGATGATGATAATGACAAAATTCTCCCCAAAAAGATTTATTTTGTAGTCCATGTTATGTTAATTTTGCATGTCAAACCCCAAAAACCCCATTATTCTCAGCATATTGTAGTGTCAAAAATCAAAAATTCTGAAATAATTAAGACAGGCTTCAGGCAAAATAATGGTCTCTGGAAAAGAAAAATCAACAAAAACCTTTTATGATGCTAAGACCAGGATTCAGAATTAACACCTGCCTTGTAGCAGAACCATATTAAACTGCAATCCTACCATGTACGGTTATTTTTGAGGAAAAATACATTGTGAGCTGTAATAGATCTGACTCTATGTAACAATGAATAGTACCAGAAGTGAGGTCAACACTATGGTTGTTAAGTCTACCACATACCACATACCACATCTCAATGCCTGAATTAATCTTGTCTGCCCACCAGAAACCAAAACCATTAGAGGGGGTATCTGGGGGTCTGGGATATGGTGCACCCTAAAGTCATCACTAAAGACCATGTGGAATCCCAAGGAACCAGCCAAAAAAGGATATGTGCCTTTTAGAGGTAGATGTTTTTAAGTTTATGGCAACCTACCCAAAAAACTGAAATGGTCAATGCATTGAGATAAATATGGAAGAAAAACAGTTTCCAAACTAACAGAATCTCTTAAAAAGAAAAAGAGTAAATTAATCAAATTTTAAAGAGAAAAAAGTCTTGTTTAGATTTGCAAATGGGTAAAAGTGAAATTGTATTTCATCTTATCCAAACTGGTAGTGTATAATTTCTCTATTAATCTTGAGGGCATTATGCTAAGTGAAATATGTCAGAGAGAGACAATCGCTGTATTATCTCTTATATATGGAATCTTAAAACAACTACAACAACAACAAAAGAAGCTCATACAGAAAACAGATTGGTAGTTGCCAGAGGTGGGAATGGAGGTGCAAGAAAGTGTTGAAAGGGGTCAAAAAGTAAAATTTCTTTAAATTGGGAAACAGTGATACTGAGAAATAATCCTTGAATAATGTACTGTTTAGAATTTGTTTTTATAGATGACTCAAGAGACCAATGGCCAATATCCCTGATGAACACAGATTTTAAAATTCTCAGCAAAATATTAGCAAACCAAGTTCAACAATACATTAAAAGGATCACTCACCATGATGAAGTGGGATTTATTCCAGGAACAGAAGAGTGATTGAATATTCGCAAATCAATCAATATGAAACATAACATTAACAAATGGAAGTATAAAAGCTATATGATTAGATACAGTTAAAAGCATTTGACAAAATACAATATCTATTCATAATAAAAACCCTCAACAAAGTGGGTTTAGAGGAAATATACCTCAACATAATAAAGGCCATATATGAAGAATTCAGAGCTAAAATCATACTCAATGGTGAAAAACTGAAAGCGTTTCCTCTAAGTTGAGGAACAAGAGTAGGATGCCCACTCTCACCACTTTTATTGAACATAGTGTCAGAAGTCCTAGCTACAGCCATCAGACAAGAAAAATAAATGAAAGGCGTCCAAATTGGTAAGGAAGAGGGGCGCCTGCATGGCTCAGTTGGTTAAATGTCTACCTTCGCCTCAGGTCATAATCTCAGGGTCCTGGAATGAAGCCCCACATCAGGCTCCCTGCTCAGCTAGGAGTCTGCTTCTCCCTCTCCCTCTGCCTGGGAATAAATTTAGCCAAGGAGACGAAAGACACATACTTTGAAAATTACAAGGTATTGATGAAAGAAACTAGAGATGATACAAACTAATAGAAAGATATACTATGCTTGTGAATTGGAAGAACAAATATTGTTAAAATGTCAATACTACCAAAAGTAATCTACAAATTCAATGCAATCCCCATCAAACAACTAATAGCATTTTTCACAGAACTAGAACAAATAATCCTAAAACTTGTATGAAACCACAAAAGACATCAAATAGCCAAAGAAATCTTGAGAAAGAAAAACAAAGCTGGAGGTATCACAAGCCGAGATTTTAAGCTACAAAACTATAGTAATTATAACAGTATGGTACTGGCACAAAAATAGACACATAGATCAATAGATCAGGATAAAGAGCCCAGAAATAAACCCACACTTACATGATCAATTAACCTATGACAAAGGAAAAAAGAATATACAATGAGGGAAAGACTTTGCAATAAATGAAATGAAATAATAATTTAATTAATTAATTAAAAGAATAAATGAAATGAAAGTCTTTTCAATAAATGGTGTTAGGAAAACTGGACAGCTGCATGCAAAAGAATGAAACTGGGCCATTTTCTTATACCATACCAAAAAAAAGGAAAAAAAACACAAAATGGATTAAAGACCTAAATGAGACCTGAAACCATAAGACTCATAAAAGAAAACATAGTCAGTAATCTCTTAGACATCGGCCTCATCAGTATATTCATGAACATGTCTTCTCAAGCAAGGGAAACAAAAGCAAAAATAAACGATTGGGAATACATCAAAATAAAAAGCTTTTGCACAGCCAAAAAAAACAAAAAAAAAAAAAAACAAAAAGTCAACCTACTGAATGGGAGGAGATATTTGTAAATGATATATCCAATAAGGATTAATATCCAAAATAAATAAAGAATTTATACAACTCTACACCAACAAAAAACAACAATAAAATCTGATTTAAAAATGGGCAGAACCAAATAGACATTTTTCCAAAGAAGACAGATGACCAACAGACACATAAAAAAATACTCAGTATCACTAATCATCAGGGAAATGCAAATCAAAACCAGAATGAGATATCACCTCAGCAGTCAAAATGGCTAGTATGAAAAAGGCAAGAAATAACAAGTGCTGGTGGGGATGTGGAGAAAAGAGAGCCCTTCTGCACTGTTGGCGGGAATGTAAATTGGCACAACCACTATAGAAAATAGTATGGAGGATCCCCCAAAAATTAAAAATATCATATCATCCAGTAATTCCAATACTGGATATTTACCCAAAGAGAACAAAAACACTAAATCGAAGAGATATACTCACTCCTATCTTTATGGCAGCATTTGCAATAGCCAAGTTATGGAAGCAACCCAAGTGTCCATTAATAGATGAATGAATAAAGAATATGGGGTACACACACACACACACACACACACACACAGTGGAATACTACTCAACCATTAAAAAAAATAAAATCTCAGCAATTGTGACAACATGGATAAACCTAGAAGGTATCATGCTAAGTGAAATAAGTCAGACAAAGACAAATACCATACAAAATTTCATTTATATGTGAAATCTAAAAAACAAATGAAGACGCAAACAATGAATCATGGAACACTACATCAAAAACTAATGATGTAATGTATGGTGATTAACATAATAAAAAAACGTACTTTTTTTTTTAAAGATTTTATTTATTTGAGAGAGACACAGCAACAGAGGGAACAGATTATCTCCCCCATCTCAAAAACCTTAATCTTAATTACATCTGCAAAGTCCTCTTTGGCATGAAAGGTAACATATTCACAATCTCCAAGGAGTAGGGCATGGACATCTTTGGGAGGCCACTGTTCTGCCTAGTACAGTATGTTCAGCAGAACTCATTAATAGTCCCATTTTCTATTGCTTATGAATCCAAAATAAAGTTCAAAAATGTTATTTTATATTTAGTCTTCTTTATGGAGTATGGTATCAGTGATGCAAAACAAAGTGTTTCATCTTCAGAAATTCTAGAGTCTAGATATGAACTGGAGAAAATCTTAACTAATTATTAGTCAAGATTACCATGCTCAGATTAGACAAAATTAGTTAACTTTAAAATTCCATAAGGTTACAGAATTCTGCCCTGTGGAGACAAACCATTCTGGATTCACCAACCCTCATTATTCACTTTGCACTTACTGAATTACTTAAATAGTCCTCAATGTAGTGAGTTCTCTCTCCATTAGACATTTGTACTTTCACCTCACTCTCTTGCCTACTCAGAATGCCCTTCCCCACCATCTTCCTGTGACTACTTCCTACTCTACTCCTTCCAGACTTAACTCAAGCTGTCTCCTCTGGGATCCCTTCTATAAACCCAACCAGAAAATGTGAAGAACGCTTCCCTAGGCTCCTGCCAAATTCTGAACTTCCCTCTTCCTAATATTCATGCTACTCTTTTGAGGTCATTCGTGTAGTTACTATCTACTCCTCCCTCCAAAAACTGACTGATTTTTTCACTGAAAGCAGATATTTGTGGGTTTTTTATATACTTTTGTCTTCCCTACCACCTAAATAGGACCTGGAACAAAAAACCCAACATTCAATAAATGTTGAATAAATGAGTGGATGGCAAATGAACAAAAACAAAAACCCTTAAATTAAAAGAGATATTCATTTGCTAAATCTCTCTCTACATTGTCATAAATTCTTACTTAGTGGGGAACATATGCAATGACATCACCTATAGTATAGCAGCAAAACAAATACAAATATGAATAGTTAGCACTTTAATATAATTTACTCATTTATGAAAAAATATGACATTTAATTTGAGGGGCTATTCTCATCTCCTAGAACCATCACTTTATTATTGCATAATTCTTTTCAATCCCTGTCCATATAAACATTGTATACCAAAAGCACATGTATGTATATAACAGCCAATTATCCTTTGACTATTAAGATAGTACTTTGTATATGGTCCACATTATTACACTTCTTTCATAATTACCATCTTCAGTGTTATAAACAACCTGTGTATTCATTTATCATAATTTGAAGGCAATAAAGTAAGTGCTTCAGAGCACAGCCTTGAGCAAGACTGCCTGGGTTTGAATCCTATCATTTCACAGCTGTTTGACATTGGACAAGTCACTTAAGTTCTCTGCACTTCAGTTTCCTCATCTACAACATAGGAACGGTAATTGTAGTACCTATTTTATGAGGTTTTTGTGAAGGCTAAATGAGTTAATATAAAGTGATTAGAAGAATGCTTGATATATAGTTAGCACTCTAGGGTATTTTCTTCATAATAATAAATATATAATAATATATAATTATTACTATTATCTTTATAATCATGAGTTCATGTCAATCATTTAGGCTGTTCCTAGATTGCTTATCTATATGGATTTGAGGGTGATCATTTGGTTAGTTAGTTAGTTAGTTAGTTTGTTCGTTCGTTAGAACAAATTCCCAGGATTTCTAGCCCATTTCCAAAAGGGCTTTTCAATTTTTAAATGCTCAAGTGCAAAATTCTTTAATTTTATGTTTACTTGTAAACTACTTCTTAAGAAGATATTTCACAAAACTTCAACAACCTGTGCAGGTAGACAATTGTCAAAGAAATTGGAAGGGCCCTAAATGTTGGGGTTTATTTTAAGCTTTGCCTCTCAGAGAAGTTGTTAATTAACCACCTCTCTGCACATCCTAGTGACGGAGAGGGTGTGACCAAAGAAACAATAATTTTTTCCTAACATGCTTCACAACTCAAAATTCATGGATTTATGTATGTATTTTGTTTTGCTTTGTTAAGTTTTTTTGCTGTCACTAAACAAAACAGTTTCTTTTATCTTCCACAGTGAGAAAGGAAACATGTCTGTCAGAAAAAGAAAAGGGGAAAAATAGGAAAAAAATCTCTCAGAGAAAGGAGCAAACAATAGGAAGGAAAACAATAAAATATGCCAGGAACTTCTCTGATATGGCCCATTTATTTGCAGAAACCAAAAGTTTTGGACACTTAGGGAGAACAGAATACAAAGTTGGCATACCTAAAGGAGACAACATTACTTGTTGTTGCATCTAATAAGGCACAGAAAGTGGGCAAAGGAAACATTTATAAATTCACTTGCTCTGGGCAATAATACTCATAGGTTCAGTACTATTTCTTTAGCAGAAAGCATTTGAAATCCAAACTCTTAATTATATGGATACTATACATCTTTTGCTTTCTAGATGTGGAATCACCAAAAGGGTTATTTTTGTTTATTTGGGCCTTATGAGGTTTTCCTTGATTCATGACTAAAAAAAAAAAGTTAATTTGTTTAAACAATATTTATACAATTTCAGGCACAGGTCAAAACATGATTCGTGTAAATTGGACAAAAGTCAATCGATTTTTATGTCATAATGAACACAACTGTGTGCAATCAGTGCTGAATTTGAAAACTGCTCTGGGGCCTTTATCAAGTTTCTGAACCAATTTGAATAAGAGCTTCCTATAAAATAAAAATGAAATCAATAATAGTATATGTCTTTGTATAGCTTCTGGGAAGGCTAAATGAGCTGGTTCATATAAAGCACCCAGGAAATAGGTGCAGAGAAAGACCTTAATAAATGCTAGTTATTGTTACTGTTGCTTTTTTTTTTTTTCATTCAGATACTATATGAGGTTTTTTGATTTGGAGTTGTTTTTTTTGTTTTGAGGTTTGGGGGTTTTTTGTGTTTTTGTTTTTGTTTTTGGTCCGTTATCCTATTCTAGGTTTCGAGATCTGGCTTATATTGTCCAGTGCTAAAGAGATATTCTGTTTTCCATTTCATTTTCTCTTAAGGTATCCAAGAAGTAAAACTTTCACTATTTGCAGATGACATGATACTATATAGAGAAAACCCTAAAGACTCCACCAAAAAACTGCTAAAACTGATAAATGAATTCAGTCAAGTTGCAAGATACAAAATCAATGTACAGAATCTGTTCCACTTCTACACACCAATAATGAAGCAGCAGAAAGAGAAATTGAGAAAACAATCCCATTTACAATTTCACCAAAAATAATACTTAGGAATAAACCTAACCAAAGAGGTAAAAGACTTATACTCTTAAAACTATAAAACACTAATGCAAGAAATTGAAGATGACACAAAGAAATGGAAAGACATTCCATCCTCGTGTACTGGAAGAAAAAATATTGTTAAAGTGTCTATATTACCCAAAGCAATCCACAGATTTAATGAAATCCATACCAAATATAGCATTTTTCACAGAACTAGAACAAACAGTCCTAAAATTTGTATGGAACCACAAGACCCTAAATAGCCAGAGCAGTCTTGAAAAAGAAAAGCAAAGCTGGAGGCATCACAATTCTGGACTTCAAGTTATATTACAAAGCTGTAGTGATCAAAACAGTATGGTACTGACACAAAAACAGACACATAGATCAATGGAACATAATAGGAAATCCAGAGATAAACCCATAATTATGGCCAATTAATCTTTGACAAAGCAGGAAAGAATATTCAATGGGGGGGGCAGGGGGAAGGGAGTCTCTTCAACAAATTGTATTGGGGAAACCTGGAGAGCAACATGCAAACGAATGAAACTGGACCACTTTCTTATACCATACACAAAAATAAGTTCAAAATGGACAAAAGACCTAAATGTGAGACCTGAAACCTTAAAAATCCTAGAAGGGAGCAAAGGCAGTAACTTCTCTGACAGTGGCTGTAGCAACTTTTTCTAAATAGGTCCCCTGAGGCAAGGGCAACAAAAGAAATAATTAACTATTGGGACTACATCAAAATAAAAAGCTTCTGCACAGTAAAGGAAGCAGTCAACAAAACTAAAAGATAACCTACTGAATGGGAAGAGATATTTGCAATGACATATCCAATAAAGGATTAGTATCCAAAATATATAAGGAACTTCTAAAACTCAACATCCAAAAAAACCAAATAATCCAATTTAAAAATGGACAAAAGACACGAACAGACATTTCTCCAAAGAAGACATACAGATAGCCAACAAACATATGAAAAGATGCCATCAGCACTTATCATCAGGGAAATGCAAATCAAAACTGCAATGAGATAGCACCTCACACTTGTCAGAATGGCTAAAATCAAGAACACAAGAAATAACAAGTATTGGTGAGGATGTGGAGGAAAAGGAACCCTCTTGCACTGTTGATAAGAATGCAAACTGGTGCAGTTACTGTGTAAAACAGCATGAAGTTTCCTCAAAAAGTTAAAGTAGAACTACCCTACAATCTAGCAATTGCCCTACTGGATATTTACCCAAAAAATACAAAAAACATTAATTCAAAGGGATATATACACCCCTATGTTTATAGCAGCATTATTTATAATAATGAAGATACAGAAGCAGCCCAAGTGTCCATACTGATGAACGAATAAAGATGTGGTGGGTATACACACACACACACACACACACACACACACACACACACACACACACACACACACACACAATGGAATATTCCTCAGCCACAAAAAAAGGATGAAATCTTGCTATTTGCAAGGACATGGAGGGAGCTAAAGAATATAATGCTAAGCAAAATAAGTCAGTCAGAGAAAGACAAATACCATATGATTTCACTCATATGTGGAATTTAAGAAACAAAACAAATAAGCAAAGGGAATAAAAAGAGAGAAAAAGGCAAACCAAGAAAGAGACTCTTAACTATAGAGAACAAACTGATGGTTACAGAGGGGAGATGGGTGGGGAGATGGGTGGGGAGGTGATGGGGATTACAGAGTGCACTTGTGATGAGCACTGGGTGTTGTATGGAACTGTTGAACCACTATCTTGTACACCTAAAACTAATATAACAGTGTATGTTAACTAACCAGAATTAAAATAAAAACTTAAAAAAAAAAGATAATGGCTAATGGACAACCAGTTCAATGTTTATTAAGTAGAAATTTAAATTGCTCTCAAAAAAATGAGAACATATGTCATCAATGAAGAAGTTGGGTCTACTGCAAGTTTACAAAAGCGACAATGTACCTTGAAACCACTCCTAATAGACAGTCCCCCCCCCGCCTTTTTTTATAGATGTGAACTTCTATGTAACATGAGAAACAAGACCTCTTCATAAAAGTCTCTGCCGAGATTGCACATGAGAAAAGTCAGGCTCTGCTGCTTTAAATGTTGATCTCCCCTTCAGGATCACAGCTAGAGGCAGTTCCAGGCCTTGGTTTCCAAAATAGTGTGCCACATTATGAGAGAATAGAGGCACATGAGGATAGGATTTCTCTGTACTCCATCCTAAAGCCATCCCTCCACCTTGTAGCAGCGTTGTCTGGAACCACACTACCTATTATTTAAAAAGATGTAAATTGTGCCTCCATTTAGAAAAACACAAACCACTCCCGTTTTCCTTGAGTCCAAGCTCTGCATAGGATCTTAATTAGCCAGAGGAACATGACGCTGGCAATGCCTGTATTAAGTGGCAGAAAGATCCTCTATACAGAAAAACAACCAAAAAAAGGCTTCAGACAAAATGTTATTCAGTTCATCGTACTACCGATTTTTTACAATATTTAACTTCAGCTTTGCTTTTTTGTAGATGTAGGTCAAATAACCAGGAATGCTTTCAGTTACATGCAGAGGTTCTATCATGTGCACATTTTTCTTAAAGAAGAGAAAGACACAGCTTTGGTACTAACTAATCACAGGTGCTGTGAGCTTGGGGAAACATGGAAAGACTACACAAATGTAAACCTCACTAAAATCTATGCCTTTATCTGGTCTTCCATAGCAATTTAAAATTGAGCAGTAATTGAGATGTTCTGGATGTGTGATTCAATTCCCACAGGAAGTATCAACGCACTTCAGTTGCCATTCCCTATATCCAACCACACATTGGCTCAACAAATGTTTACCAGAGGCCTGGGGGAGGCCCTACACTTGGTTTGGGGGGCAGATCAAGAAGAAAATAGAAACCCCCCCCAGAAGTGCCAGCACAGTTATAGATTAAACTTGCCTAATTTCCCTACCTTCTGCAACCTACATGATAGCCTGAAATTGTTTGGGATGTAATACAGAACTTTCAGATCAGTTATGTGGCCATAGTCAAAACATTGAACAGGATTTTAATTTTATTTTTTCCTTGATTTGCATTTATTTATTTATTTATTTTATTGTTAGGTTAATCCCATACATTACATCATTAGTTTTTGACGTAGTGTTCCATGATTCATTTTTTGTGTATAACACCCAGTGCTCCATTCAGCATTTTAATTTTAAAAAGGAGAATTCCATTATGAAAATCTGCCTATCAAGTCTCATTAGACTCCTCACCCCCACCATTTAATCTTTCAATACTTCTTAAGCATATTCTTTTTATCTGATGAAGGATTAGAGAAAATGCACATGTTGGACACTGCCTTTAAAAAGTTGTTCCTTCAGGGCACCTAGGTGGCTTGGTCGGTTAAGCATCTGCCTTTGGCTCAGGTCATGATCCCAGGGTCCTGGGATGGAACCCCACGTCAGGCTCCCTGCTCACTGGGGAGCCTGCTTCTCCCTCTCTCTCTGCCTCTCCACTCTGCTCGTACTCTCCCTCTCAAACAAATAATAAAATCTTAAAAAAAAAAAAAAAAGTTGTACCTTCACTGGGAAGCCAAAGTTAGTTGCTGAAAGATGCCTTCTTGCACCTGATGTCTCAGGAACAAATTCTGGCTGAGAATGTGTGTGGACATATGTGACTGTGCGTGTGCATCATGTGTGTATATTACACTTAATCATCAATTCTATCTCACAAATACTATAAACAATACCACAAAAACAGAACTCTCTGGATTCTTAATGCACTCCGTTTTACTTGTTTACAAATAAATATTGCTAATAGCTACTATTAATGCCTACTGGGTGTCAGAGAAGAAAGCATTTTCTGTACATAGTCCTTTTCCATATAACCATCATACAAGGTAGTTATTACTAAATCCCCATTTTATCAATATAGACTCTGAAAAGCGTAAGTAGTTAGTCATTCAAGACCTACTAAATGGATGAGCCAGAATTTGGACTCAGGTTCACATAACTCTGAAGCCTGCCTCCACACAAATAAAGTGCCCACTCATTCATTTATATAAGATTGGGGACCTCTTCAAGTATGCCATTTTATCCTAGGATCCTTAAATATTAATCAGCCATTCTCTTCTTTTGAGATCCCCTCTGACCTAACGGAGATTAACAGAGGTAGGATCAAGAATCCTCATCTTTAGAATATCTTTGTCTTTTTAGCTCAAGGAAGCCAAAGTTTTTGGGCTATACTCTTTAGACAATCTCCTCATATTTAGTTAAAGACAGACCTCTCATAGAGGCCAAATGCTACACATCGGATTTTTACCATAAATTATGTTTCAGGAGACATGATTTGATCTACATTGCAACTGGACATCTAATAGAGATCCATGTCATAAATGAAATTACATTTATTTTATACAAAGATAAATATTATCCAGTATATTTTGACACTTTTGTATGAACAAATATTTAACAAAGCAGGTGATTAAGTTTGGGATTTTAAAGGGTTGAACTATGTATGAATTGGTTTAAGGAAGGAAGTAAAGGAGAGTAGGGAAGACAGAAGAAGGAGAGAAAGATAAAGAAAGAAGAAGCCCCTCATAACCAGAAAAGGAACGTCCTAATTGCAGAATTTTTTAATTTTATTTTTATAAAATTGTTTAAATGTATGTCACACAAATAAATAGGGATTAAATTAAAATAATTTTAAAATATAAATAGCTAAATATGAGTCACTGTCAAAATATAGTAGAGCTCTAATTGATTATGGAGTTCATTAATTAATTTATATTTTCATAGCATAAAAGAAATGTGGTCGTCAAGCTACGCTGAGAATGTACATACCATTCACTGAATTGCAGACAGAAAGAGCAAACATGGGAAAGCAGCTTTTACTATTCTGTAATATTCTATATCAAGCTGTTTGTGCAAGACTTTGTGAAACATAGGACATGGCACAACAATCTCCAAAGCATTACTATACATATCTGACTCTCATTGTCGCCTTCAGACACTCCTGGCAAAGCAGTCTTCACAGTTATATCGTACAGAAGCTGTGTGGTCAGGAAGGCAGCTTCCCCATTCTGCAGCAAGACCCCAGAAGAGCTTAATATCAGAGAGCCAAGGGTTCCATTGAGGTTGCTAAAAGTGCAGCAGTTGCCATTAGAAACTTCCTAGCCCTCGGATGTGCATTTTATGGAGTGCTCAGAGGGTGATAAACAGATCTTTTACTTGATTTGCCATCTGTGAATTTTAAAGCTGTTAAAGCACTTTTCAGTCTTTATTTCCATGATGCTCCTGATCACATTTGCTAGACATGCTCGCTATTATTCAGTTCTATTGAGAAAATTGTACTGATGCATCTCTAATTTGGCATTAGCACAGGGTTGCTCTTTCATTTTTTATAACATACAGGTAAAATAAATCATCTTGAAACTTTGGCCTATTGTGAGTGCTTCAAATAATTCTTTTCATTTCTCCATGACCAATAGCTTACATTAGGAGGCTGTTAATACATTTGAGTAGAATTTGTGTTCTCAATTCAACCCAGACTAGGAATGAAAAGGCATGGAGAAGAAACATGGCCTTCCTGGACAGCCTGAATCAATAAGTTGTTACTCCTTGCCAAATGTAGCTTATGTACAAATGGCTTCATTTCCATTCCCCTTTGCAGTCTGAGCCTAGATAACCAGTATTATAGGAGCTACAGGATTACACTGACAGCTGACACCCAGGCAGTACCCACGGGTTTTCAATAACCTCGCCTTTTTTCATTTGTGGGTTTTCTGAAAGACAAAATTGTGCTGACCCTGATTGTATGAAACCAAAAAGAAAAAAGCCATTCCATTTTACCTGGTGCATTTGCCTTGGTGTCTTTCATCCATGTGTATGCTGTACCACTAGAGTCCAGTTGGCCCTGTGCGTTATCTTTCCAGTAGAAGCAACAGGGTCATTCATTCAATCAACTTAACTCCTATTTACGGAGCACCTACTATGTGCCAAGTACTGTTCTGGAAGCATTTACAGCAATGAATGAAACTCAGTTCCTAGACTTGTAGAGCTTTTATTCAAGGGGGTGGGACGGGAGGAGACAGATAGGAAAGCATGCAAACAAAGAAGATAAGATTGTGGTAGACCTTGAAAAAAACAGAGCTAAGGGAATGGGTTAGAGCAAGGTTTCTCAACCTTGCCACTACTGACATTTTTGACCAGATAATTCTTTGTTATGGAGATCTATCTTGTACATTATAGGATATTTAGCATCATCAGTGGCCTCTACCCACTAGCATCCCACCCTGCAGTCCTGACAGTCAAAAATGTCTCCAGACATTGGTAAATGTTTCCTGGGGGACAAAAATCACCCTCAGTTGAGAGCCACTGGAGACTGATATGACCAGCCTGGGGAGGGGAAGGGGTTAAGGAGAGGTGACTCTTGAGCTGACCATAAAAGATGAGAAAGAGACCGTTTCAGGATGATTTGGTGGAAGATATTTGAGGTAGAGGAAATAACCTCAGCAAGGCTCTAGATGGAGCGAGCTGGCCTGTTGGAGGCCTGTGTCCCCTTCTGGGGCGAAACCACCACCAAATTTCTCTCATAACAAAACCCACCAGGAAGGAGATGCCAAAGATAAAGTGATCAAAGACACAATTTATGTTGATATCTAATCATAGAACTGAAATTTCAGAACCTTTTTCTTAAATATACACTATTATTCAGAGAACTACTAATGTGTTTTGGTACAAAACTATAGTTAAAATGTAATTTTTTGGAATTCTAACTTGACATGTAACTGAGTGGTACTTGGTATTTTTTACTGATTTTTTTTTATTCCACTTCCTCTCTTACTTTTTGTTGTAAAATGGTTAAGTCTAGGACCCAGGAACTCTGGATATGATACCCTCTGCTACTCACATGCCCAACATCACAGAGCTCACTCACTTCCCATCCTTTGTTCTCTGACTCTAATGTGTACAATGTGGAAGTTGAAGTAGATGATTCCTAAAGTTCCTTCTAGATAAAAATTCTGTGATTCATTTGTAAATTAGTGTTAAGTAATTTTTTATCTCACATGTTTGAATGTTATTAAATACAGCATAATCATAGCATTTTAGCATTAATGCATTGTATATATTCCAAATATTGCAAGTTTCACCAGCCCATGAACACAAATGTAGTCACATTTCCATTAACGCCTGAGTTATTAGCGCTCAGGCTTCCTTTGAAGTCTCCCTAAGTTATTTTGGGGTACTATCAGATGTCACTTCACATTCAATAAGCACAAAACCAACCACTATGTCTTTCCACTCTGACCTTTTTGCTAGTCCTCTCCTCATAAGGAGGTAAGAGAACTGGTACACTACCATCTCTCCAGGGCCACCATGAGATGAGTGACTTTCTGGACCTATCCTCTCTACTGCTGCTCTGCAGGAATCCAGTGTGCTCTACTGGGGGCACAGGGAGCATCCAGGGTGTCAAATCTTCCCTGGGGTCTATGGCAGGTGAGGGGAAAATGATGGAGCCTCACCCACCTACTAGTGTTATGAGTGGTCAGTTGGGCCCTACAATTCTTTCCTGATAACTTCCACATGGTCTTTCACAAACACTACTCCTTCCCATTCTGACCTTTGCCCATCTCCTGCTATACTCCCTATAGTCCTCGTTATGCTCATCTCTTTCCCCACATCCCTCCAGGCACTTACACATAAAACAGGTCCCTCTTTTCCCTTCAGTAACAGAAGTTTTTATGACCATCATTTTAGGCAACTACATCCTCATAGGAGTGACTAACTTGTTCCAAAAGCCATAACCCATGCCGGACTCTGTTAGTAAGCTCTGCTAGCTATGTATATATGAGAAAACTGAGAGCCATCGGGATCAAGGACACTAGCACCAGAACCAGTCCTTAAACCACTCAATTTTATTTCCTGACAAACTTATTTCTCCACCCAACTGCTGGATCCTAGCATCTTCCTACCTCCGCCTACAGAGTTAGAGTACTTGGATCTCATGAGTGAGGTGCAGTCATGCCAATCCACCAAGGTGCTTTATGATTCCTTGCAAAGCTGGATTCCCTAACCATTCTGGTAAGGTTGTCAATAATCTTGCCAAATGTGGTAAAGTCATCTCCTAGAACAACTGACTTGAGAATATTGACCCATTTAACATGCGTTTTCCTAATCAATATAGAAACTTTGAGCCTCTAAATTCTGAAAGATGGATTCTATAGTCCTATATGACTTTCCCTGGCTATCAACTGCCCTAAGTAGGGTAGCCTGAAGATACATATAGACTTTGGTAAATAAATTTAGATTAAATAAGTTGTGTTTTTGTAATACACATAAAAATTATTTTCCTATCTTTGTGAATTTTTTCACAGCTAGCTCTTTTGTAATCCTGAGAAGCTATATTTCCTTGGAATTAATAAGGCATGATAACAGCAAACTTCAGAAAAACTTCCAGGCTTGTGCATCACAAACGCATGTCTAACTAGCTTCAGCAGCAGTTGTCTTGTACATAATGCAGTAGGAAGAGAAAGCAAGCACCTCCAACGTTCTGCAAACCCACAGAAATCCAAGCTACTTAAGTCTCATGAATCCTTTGTGCATGAACACTGGAGAGCTTGCCAGTAGGAAGTTCAAACACTGGTTGCCTTAGACTTTCCTAGAAGACTTTTCCTTAATTATCCATCGGGGCACTATGATATTAATTTAGGCAAGAGATGACAAATAGCTGGACTAATAATAGCAGTAACAGCAGAGATAAACACAGAGGATAAACTCAGAAGCTAGCTAGGAGATGAAATGGCTTATATGTCCATAAACATGCATGGATATGGGCAATGCGGGAAGGAGAGGAGGCAGTGATGACTCCCAGATTTCTGGCTTACATGCTAGAGAGAATCCGGCCATTTTTTATTCAACAATAGGAAGAGAAGCAGAGCTGGAGAGAAATATGGTAATTACATACTAATTTATAATTTTGCAAAATGATGAAGCACATGGAAGAGCATATATTTTTGATTTATAAAATGCTTATATTCTTATTTAAGAGAAAATATTGGTATTTACTATCTATGCATTTGGCCCTCTTATTTTCAGAACCCTTATTCCAAAGTTTTCTATATGTCTTATTAGGACACCAAGTAATATTAACCAGCTGGAGAGGGAAGTAATTAAACGAAGTAATTAAATTAGATGAAAACTTTTATTGAAACACTAATCATAAATGCTCACTCATTTATTCAACATTTATTAAATGCCAGCTATGAGCCAAATATCATTCTGAGCTATAGAAATATAGATACTAATAATGCGTGACATGTAAGAAGTACCAGCCACCATGCTATCACTTAACCTGCCATTACAATCTCACTGTGACCCTGCAAAGAAGATGGTATTGGAATAGATATACAGAGATGATGAAACTGAGAGAAAGACATGTAGAGGAACTTGGATAACAAGTAGGGAGCCAGAATTTATATCCAACACTGAGACTGCTATCCCACAACTTCCTCACAGAGCCCAAGATCCCTTCAGGAGGCAGACCCACAAGCAAATGAGTAGAAAGCTTCTTATAATTCTCACCTTGCTTGTTCACCTCAAATCTCACAGATCTGCCATTTTCCAGGCCTCTAACCACTGGAGTCAGTACACTTGACATGATCTATTATCACCAGCCTCTTCCAATCCCACTCTTGCCTGTAATCATCTGTCTAGTTTTCAGTCATTTCATTGAATTTTCCAGCTTGTAAGCTGCCTGAATTTCTTTTCTTTTTCCTGTTATTTGAGTTTTTGCCTTTAATGCCTAACTTTTCCTTGGGGATACATAGTTCCCAATTCCATTTCCCACAAAAGTTTTAATCCTGGAATGTCTAATAGAGTGTGTTTGTTTCAACATCAGGGATATAAATACTTAAAATGGATGTTTTGCTTGGTGCCGAAAGAAACCAAAGGCAGCCAACCATGAGCCAAGGGATTTACCATGTTTATTTAAGTATAGTTTAGGTTTCTCCCTTCTCTCTACTCCAACAAGATTTAGCACCTAGAACAAAACACTGTGCCTTCAGTTTGCACTCTGTGACTGCTGAAGAAGTAAATCCACCTGGAAACTTCATTTGAGAAAGAGCAGGGATACACAGCAGCTGTTTGGAAGGAATTACCCTAGGACCAACACTAAGTGTCAAATCAGAAAGGAAGCTTATTAAAACCCCACCACCTTTTCCAAAGTCAAGAATATGCTGTCCAGTATGAAGCCCAGCCAAGACATTAGCTGTTAAGTTTTCAGTGAAAGAGAACATTGAGAAGACAGAAGGTTACCCCCTCCAGAAACCCTGAGAATTCATTATCCTTTGTCTGGTTCTGCCGCTCTGTTATTTGCCACATCCCATCCTGCCCAAGTCTAAATTCCAAACCTTCAGAGCCGGATTCAGAGTTTCCAGGGTAGAAAACATAGAGTGAACCAAAGAGATCCCACACATGTAATTCACCCACTATCTCCATTCTGGAAAAAGCTACAAGGTTCTGGAGTCCTGGTAAGCAATAGAAGTGAGAGAATTCCTAAACCTGCTAAGAGTTTAGATGTTAGACCCTGATGATCTATGAAATCAGCTTTAAAAAAAATTGAGGGTCCCTGGTCAACCTTAGAGAGGCAGAATTCTTCTCCCTACTTCCAAGACAAGCCCACAGTAGCTCAATGCCTAAATTTTAAAGCTGTACCACAAAGATGTTGATTCTTTCAGTTTGGGGAGTTGCTGAAAGAACAGCAAGGATCTAGGCATCATGAATTAGACTAGCTCCATTCATGTAGGCTCACCTCTCTAAACAGTGATATATATCTGCTAATTTATATACTGTCTTTTAACTTTGTCTAAAAAAAGATCTTTCAATATTTATGATGCTTTACCTCCCAAGTATCCTATGAGTTGGGCATTGGCTAAAAAGGTTTTAGCTCTCAATACAAAGGCGAATGGTCTAACCCTGGAAATATCAAGTGATGGAGCAGTGTCATAAGGGAGTAAACTCTGGTCCAGCATTCAAGCCAAAGCTGGATGGCCATTTGTCACAGATGCTTTAGAGTTCTAGTAATTTGGGTGAGAGGTAAGAATAAATGACTCCTAAGACTTCTTCCAATCCTAATGTATATGAGGAATCCTTTTTTAATTGCAAAAGTATCCAAAAGTAAAGTGATCAGTGACTTTCCTCTAGTCACACAATCAGAAACTCTAACTCCTAGTATACTTCCAACTAGATGATCTTCAGCATCACCAGTAAACTCAATCTCATACCCCAGAAGGACACTGGCTATGAAAAATTCCCTTTGGTTTCATAGATAATGGGCACAAATAAAAGGCTCAGCCTCTGATGGATATGCTTTCACATATTTTGTAGGATGATCAACTTAGTATAGGTTCTACATTAGAGTGAGACTGTTGCATAAACTTCTGAAACCAAAGCAAAGAATATCTCAAAGTTACTACAGAACATTCCAGATGATTGGATTAAACTAATAATTTTACTGCTAGCTTCATAATCAAACATATGGCAGCACTTAAATTGGCTGAGTCGGCCTCATTCTTAGGCTATGGGAAAAAGACTTTTTTTCCATCATAAAGATCACAACCTTATATAATGGTATGCCTTGCATAACAGTCACACCCCTATTTTTGGACTGTCAGAGCCAGCATAAAAAGTGTTATCATTACACAAATAAACATAGCACTTTGGAGGTGTTTTTAAAGACAGAAATGCATTTTCAATTTTATTACTACTTCTCAAATGGCAGAGTCTAGACAGAGGTTCCAGGCACCTTTCTTCACTGCTTTTGAAGCTGTTGCAAGAGTGACCCAACTGACTAAAGCCACATCTCTTCCCAAACAGAATTTCCTAGGAAGTCTGAGGTTATTTGGGTCAAGTTCATAAGGTATTTGATTCAGAGCCTGATAATATAGCTTTTGTGTTGTATGAGCACACTAGGACGCGGAACTATCTTTTAACTGAGACATAAAAACCACGGTAACAACCTACTTGTATTCATTGTCAAATTTTCATATCATTACAGCCAAAGAAATGAAAGCCACACCCAACCTGCCTACTTCTATTAATACACACAGTGAACTTTGATGTAAATGTCAGACTTGCTCACTTTAGACTTCTGGTCAAATCTGCATGAGGATAATTAAATTCCAAGTTTCCAAATCCCCCTGTAAATTCAACAGATACGATATATTTCTCTTCTTGTACTCAGCTATTGTTTATTATTGCTCTGAACTACTCAACAGCTGTACTTTTGCAATTCACTGGATGTTGAAGGGTATAATAAGTGTACAGAAGGCTATGAATGTGCGTAAACTCAAAGCCCAATGCCACCTGTGTGATGTTACACTAACCCACATTCTGCCACCTTCACAAAACATCACTCTGCTTCAACTGGCTCATTCCTCCAGAAACCTAGTAACCTGTGGTCAATTCCTCTTCCCTATATACCTTGATTGGTTAGACCTGCTTTGTCTAATCTGGTAGTCACTAGCCACAGGGGGCTATGGAGCACCTGAAATGTGGCTAAACTGAGATGTCCTATAAGTACAAAATCACATACCAGATTTTAAAGACTTGATATGAAAAAAGAATGTCAATAATAATTTTTGTACTGATTACCTGTTGAAATAAGAATATTTTGTATATATTGGGTTAAATAAAACACATATACTATAAATTATTAAAAAAATTCTACATGTGTGGCTCATATTACTTTTCTGTTTGCTAATGGTGAGTTAGATATTTTTACTCTCTTTCTCTGACTCAATTCCACTGAGCCTTCTTCAATTAGACATAAGTCTTCTAATTTTATCTTTTATGTCTCTTAATCTCTTTTTTGATCCTTTTGTCTTTCTGAGCTGCATACTGGGTATTTCTCATATTTATCTCCAAGTCACTGATTGTTTCTTCACTGGGTCTAATCTGTTATTAATCCGTCCATTCCATTAGGTTTTATATGTTTGTTTGTTTAAAAATTTTATTTATTTATTTGAGAGAGAGCATGAGGGGGGCAGCTGACAGAAAGAGAAGCAGACTCCCCACTGAGCAGGGAGTCCGATGCGGGGCTTGATCCCAGGACCCTGAAATCATGACCTGAGCCGAAGGCAGATATTTAACCAACTGAACCACCCAGGTGCCCCTGTATGTCTGTTTTGACATTTTGAATATGGTTTTATTTGTTGAATTTCCACACAAGATTTCACCAGGGTTAGAAAAATGTGGGAAACTATTAGGCAGTTTCTACTAATGCTGAACATATGCATACTCTGTGACCTGACAATCCCCTTCGTAGGTATAAACCAAGAGAAATGGATAAATAATAACTGGAAATTACCTAAATTCTGAGCAGCAGAATGAGTAGATAAATTGTGATATATTTACACAGTGGAATACTATATTAAATAAGAAATAAACTACAACTATATAGAAAAATATGAATGAATTTCATATTTTTATCATTTTCATACATTAAGAGATAAAGGTCATATCCAAAAAAGTATGTCCTATATAAATTTATAAAATGCTTATCATATGGTTTCACTTATTTGTGGAACATAAGGAACAGCATGGAGGACATTAGGAGAAGGAAGGGAAAAATGAAGTGGGGGGAATTGGAGGGAGAGATGAACCATGAGAGACTATGGACTCTGAGAAACAAACAGGGTTCTAGAGGGGAGGGGGGTGGGGGGATGGGTTAGCCTGGTGATGGGTATTAAGGAGGGCATGTACTGCATGGAGCACTGGATGTTATACGAAAACAATGGATCGTGAATCACCACATCAAAAACTAATGATGTATTGTATGGTGATTAACATAATAAAATTTAAAAAATAAATAAATAAAAAATAAAATGCTTAAAAAGAAAACAGGCAAACTGACTATGGTATTAGCATTCAGGTTAGTGGTTGCCCTTGGAGTGGGGAGATTATCTGGAAAAGTACATGAAGAGGGCTTCTGAGATGCTGATAAGGTTTCTTAAGCTAAATACTAGTTACATGGTGCATATAATTTGTGAAAATTCATCAGGTTATACAATTATGGTGTTTACACTTTTCTATGTGTAAGACTTTTTTAAATATTATAAATTCAAACTCCTTATCAGTCAGATTTTCAGAAAACTTGGTAGTTAAGCTTTTCTTTTTCCCTTCCAGTTTTCAATTTAAAATATAATACTCCTTGAAATCTTGCCATTTGCAATGACGTGGATGGAGCTAGAGTGTTTTTGCTAAGTGAAATAAGTCAGAGAAAAACAAATACCACATGATTTCACTCACACGTGGAATTTAAGAAACAAAACAGATGAACATAGGGGAAGGGAAAAAAGAGAGAGAGAGAGGCAAACCATAAGAGACTCTTAACCAAAGAGAACAAACTGAGGGCTACTGAAGAGGAGGTGGGCAGGGATGGGCTAAATGGGTGGTGGGGATTAAGGAGGGCACTTGTGATGAGCACTGTGTGTATATGTAAGTAATGAATCACTAAATTCTACTCCTGAAACTATATGCTAACTAAGTAGAATTTAAATAAAAACTTAAAATTATACATATAGAAGTTATATATATATAAAAGTTATATATATATATGTATGTATATATAAAATTACTTCCAGAATTTCATTTTGGTTCTTTTTCAAATTCTGAGTAATCATTTTTTTTAAAGATTTTATTTATTTATTTGACAGAGAGAGACACAGTGAGAGAGGGAACACAAGCAGGCTTCCCGCAGAGCAGGGAGCCTGACGGGGGGGGCTCAATCCCAGGACCCTGGGATCATGACCTGAGCTGAAGGCAGACGCTTAATGACAGAGCCACCCAGGCACCCCTAACTAATCATTTTTTAACAGCCTCTTCTTCCTCGCTCATGTTTTAAATGCTGTCTTTTATTTCTATAAATATTTTAAGGATACTTAGTTTATATTCTGACTCTGATAATCCTTATATTGAAGTCCTTGGGAAGTCTAATTCTATTGTTTTTGTTTCTGCTTATAACTTGTGCACTCCATAATTAGTAACTTTTTACTATGAACTGACACATGGCTGATCTCAGTCTGTGGGGTTCCTAAAGAACCTCAGTTGTGGGTGCATTCCTCCAAAGAGGATCCTCATGTGATTCTGCTGGCATTCTGAGTCTCACACTAGAATCATCTTAACCCACTTCTTTCACTTGAGGTTTCCTGGACAGCATATGTGGATAATGTAAATTTAAACCCCAAATCTTCACAAGGTCAGAATTCTCAGGACTCTTTTTATTACCCCATTTCCAGCCAAGACTGGAACAAGCAACTTTTCCCAGCAACTTTCTTTGCCAGGAGGATTTTTCAGTCCATCTTTTCACTGAGCATACAAATCTTCAAGCCTTCTGGTTTTGCAGGCTCTTAATCAAGCCTGAGTCACTGCCTTGTAGCGTCCAAGACTTGTCTCCTATTCTACCACATCCCCCTGGCAACACACCCTCTATAGTGTGACAGTTAGAAACCAAGGCTCCAGGTTTCCATTATCTTCACACACCCCCAAGGCAGGCCATAGCTAAGGTGCTCACTCACCACCCTGATGTCAACTTTCCCTTTTTAGCCCAATTTACCTTGAATTTGCATGAACTTAGCTACACATTTTTGTATGATATCCAGCATTTCTCGGTGTGCATAATTAGGAGAGTTTCTCGAAACATTCAGTCTGCCATAATACCAGGAGGCAGACGTACACCAGGCCTTCTCCACCTGATGCTTAAAAGCTAGTGAGACAGTATAGTTTTAACTTCCAGGGCTTTGGAAAGGCTCCTCTCTGTCACCTCCTGGCTTAACTATATCTGAATTTTATAGAACCAAAAAATGTTTGAAGTGAATTGAGATAAGTTGGGATATCAATTAATTTTCACAATATCCTGCCACCTTCCACTTAGTAGACCTACTAAAAAAAAAAAACGTATCACCCAACAGAGAGAACCTTGCTACTTCTTTATTCCAAAGAATAAAATAATTCAGAAACCATTCATTCATACAACAAATATTCACTAAGAATCTACTCTTTGCCAGGCACAGTACAAAGTGCTCAGCACACAGAAGTGATTAAAACATGAAGGTGGTCCTCAAGGAATTTAGCAACAATTCCTTAAAGGTTTTTTTTTTCCTTAAGTACAAACTGATCAATAAGTAGAGACTGCCCAGCATACAGTGTTTAGAGTCTGAGAACAAGTCAAAGTTCGGTAGATAAAAGTGACTTGTTAAAAATATGAATTACACCATGCCACATTCCTGCTTACATAACCCTAACAGCTTCTCATTGCCTCTAGACTATAAACCAAACTCCTCCATGGCCTACAAGACCCCATGGGATGTGCCCCTGCTTATCTCCCACTCTTCATCTTATACTACTCTTCTTGCTCATTCCATTCTCTCTACACTGGCTTCCTTCTGTTCTTCAAAGATGCCTGGGTCGTTCTCACTTTAACTCATTTTCATGAACTCTTCCTTTCCCCTAGAATACTCACTCTTCTCTCAGATCTTTATATGAACCCCAATTCCCATCATCTGGGTCTCAGCTCAACTGAGAGACCCTTTGAGAAGGTCCTTCCTTGACCACCCAGTATCATTTACCTATTACATTATTCTTTTTCTTAGTTTCTTCATAGTACATATTGGTGTTTTACAATATCTAATTTTTTATGTATCTTCTCATTTATGAAGTCCATTCTTTGCTCTGTATTCTCTAAATGAAGTTGGTATATATAGTGGGGGTTCCTTCATATAGGAGAATGAGTAGAATAAATAATCAATGATGTCTGCAAGTGTGAAAAATAGGAGAGTTGCTTCCCTTGTGCCACCTAATTGCATCCCAGGAAATAAGACAAGCAGCAAAAATTTCCAATTAGTGCAATAGTTGCTATAAGGTTCAGTAGTAGCTAAAGGGACAGTAATAAACTCTGTTGGGAGCAAGTGTGGGAGACATCAGAGAAACTGTCCCAGAAAAGGCAGCCGACAAAAGACCCTAATGAGTGGGTAGATGCTGGCTAGACATGGTGGGAAAAAAGCATCCGGACAGGAAAAGACCTCATGCAGTGGCAAGCAGATGAGAGACTCCTCCCTCCTTTATGCTGTCACCCTAAATTCAGAGACTGTAGAACTTCCCAAAGGGTTCAAGTGTGGCCCCTCATCCAGAGGTGGCCAGAGTATCCTACTGTGGACTTCACTGCCAACAAACTTTGCAATTTATAAGCGAGTTGCTTCTCCCTCCATCCTCAGTGTCAGCATCTGGTTGATCAGAGGTGTGACTCGAGAATCTCCAAGGCACCACCCCCACCCCCAGCTCTCAAAACCCATCAGTGATTCCTGTGCTTGCTCCAGCACACATTATAAAATTGCTAATACTGACACTGTGAAACACAAGTCCTTTTAATGGTTAAATTTTGTGTGTGGCTTATTTTTGGTTTTTAATGATTAAGAGAGAGTCCACAGAATATCTGTGTTCCAGTCCATTGCTTGATTATGGCTCAATGCATAAATCATTATGAAATGCAGCTCTGGATTTTGGTAAATTCTAAAGCCTTGTTGTGCAAGCTGCCTGTGGCCAGTCAGCCTCACCAGGATGGGCACAGAGCAGGAGGGTGACTCAGTCTGTGATTCCTACACCACAGAGCTTCACAACATGACATATGCAGACCACTTGTTCCATATCACCTAAAGTTCTTTTTAAAAACTCAGGTCCCAGAGAGGGAGACAAACCATAAGAGACTCTTAATTATAGGAAACAAACTGAGGGTTGCTGGAGGGGAGAGGGGTGGTGGGATGGGGTAACTGGGTGATGGACACTGGGGGGTATGCATTGTAATGAGCACTGGGTGTTATATAAGACTGATGAATCACTGTACCCCTGAAACAAATAATACATTATATGTTAATTTAGAAAATGAAAAAAAACTCAGGTTCCTGATGCAAATCAAAACCACAGTGAGATATCCCCTCACACCTGTCAGAATGGCTAAAATCAAAAACACAGAAACAAGTGTTGACAAGGATGTGGAGAAAAAGGAACCCTCATGCACTGTTGATGGAAATGCAAACTGATTGACACTACAGAAAACAGTTTGGAGGTTCCTCAGAAAGTTAAAAATAGAACTACCCTACAATCCAGTAATCACACTACTGGGTATTTACCCAAAAGATACAACAACAATAATTCAAGCATTATTTCAGCATTATCTACAATAGCCAAATTATGAAAGCCACACAAGTGTCCATCCATAAATGAATGGATAAAGAAGATGTGGTGTATATACATAAAATGGATATTACTCAGCCATAAAAAAGGAATGAAATCTTGCCATTTGCAACAACATGGATGAAGCTAGAGAGTGTAAAGCTAAGCAAAATAAGTCAGAGAAAGACAAATACCGTACAATTTCACTCATATGTGGAATTTAAGAAACAAAACAAATGAGCAAAGGGAAAAAAGAGAGAGAGAGGCAAATCAAGAAACAGACTCTTAACTATAGAGAACAAACTGATGTTTACCAGAAGGGAGGTGGGTGGGGAGATGGGTGACATAGGTGATGGGGATTAAAAAATACACTTATCATGAGCACTGAGTAATTACAGAATTGTTGAATCACTATACTGTATACCTGAAACTAATATAACACTGTACATTAACAGTAATGGAATTAAAATTAAAAATTTAAAGAAAGAAAAGAGAAACAAATTCAGGTTCCTGGGTCCAACAACCCACCATTCCCCCAGACCCAACTGAATTAGAATCTGTTATGAGTGGAGTCCAGAAATCTATTAATAAGAATAGTAATTCTCAGTATAGGTATATTCTTGTACCTATTCTTAAATATATCATAGGCAATTTCTTTCTTAGGCACTTCAAGTACAGAACCACTTTTTTTTATTATGTTCACTTAACCAACATATATTACACCATTAGTTTTTGATGTAGTGTTCAACGATTCATTAGTTGTGTATAACACCCAGTGCTCATCACAATACGTGCCCTCCTTAATACCCATCACCGGGTCACCCATCCCCCCACCTCCCCTCCCTTCTGTAACCCTCAGTTTGTTTCCTGGAGTCCAAAGTATCTCATGGTTTGTCTCCCTCTCTGATTTCTTCCCATTCTTTTTTCCCTCCCTTCCCCATGGTCCTCTGTGCTATTCCTTAAATTCCACATATGAGTGAAACCATATAATTGTCTTTCTCTGCTTGACTTATTTCACTTAGCATAATACCCTCCAGTTCCATCCATGTTGATGCAAATGCAGAACCACCACCTCTTAGCTTCACTCTGTTCTGTGGCAAAAACGAAATGTTAGCAATAATAGTGGTTAGCATTTATTGAGTGCTTATTACATGCCATGATCTGTAGCAGGCTTCTCTGACTGATTTCCTTTCTTGCCCCAACTGTGTTATGTAACCTACCCAAGCTCAAGGAGCAATCAGTGGAGGGAGTCAGGATTTGAGCCCATGTTTCTCTGACTCCAGAATCCATGTTCTCAACCGCTAACTAGACTATAGCAGGTTATGGTGCTTAAGAGCTGCTGCCCTAGCATGATCCATGATGAGTTCAAATCCCAGCTGCACCAATTTCTTGCTGTGTGCCCTTGGACAGGTTCTTTAGCCTCAATTTCCCCATTTGTAAGGTGAGACTATTAAGCAATCCTACTCCGTAAGATGGTTGCTTGTGAAGAATAGTTGAGGTGATTCATGTCAACTGTTTAGAAGGAAGCCTGGCACATCACACACACTCAATAAGCATTCACCATTACAATCCAGCCTCCCCTTTCTCCAGCTTTCAGGCTCCTCGGTGCCTGTTACTGGTCCCAGAGGAGATCTCTGGCAAGTATAAGAACACAGATCTGAAGAAAATCTATCCCTTCTGCTGGAAAACAACCCATAGCCCACGCTCCACCAACAGTGGGTCAGTAGTGTGCTCTATGGAGGTAAAGGATGCCACATTATTTGAACTTAAATGTTCAAACAGTGTCAACTCCTTTCTAGCACAGAACACTTTCAGCCTTGCTGCTTCTTTTTCTGACATGCCTCCTAATGATTCTGTCTGTCATTATAAACCTTTCAGTTCTGCTTCAACAAAGCACAAAGGAATTCCATCCTTTAATCCTCAAAATAGTTTGTCTTTATAGTTAGGCACGTAAGAGTTGGTTGCAGCAGTAACTCCTGGAACCTGGCTCTCATTATGCCAAGAACTACAATGTGTTGCTGCATCAAAGCATGAGTGACAACAAATGCTTTTAGATGGTGAGAACTGCTCTTTATAACCTGCCTTCCAAGTGCCCTCTTGACAGAGAAGAACTTTTTTGACTACCATCAATCATCATTAGTAGCAAATGGTGGTATCTGTCCAGGTGACATCTCAGCCACAGAAGTTTCGTCCTTAAAATGTCAACAATTGCAAGACGGAAATATAGAAACACAGTAAGATTTTTTTCTTCCATGGCAAAAAGTATTTCATAAGTCATGTTTTTACTAAATCTCCTAAGGAGGTACTTAAAATTATTAATCTTTCTTTCTAAATTAAACTATTTTTACAGTTTTGCCTTGAATTTTAAATAAGCCACTATTTATGAACACAGATATTTCAAGAGCCCAGAGAAAGGAGAGTCAGCAGAAAAAGCAGCACTGCCGCACTATCCTCACGCAAATCCAATAATATGCCTGTGAGCTTCCACGTCCATCCCAAAACCTCCACCCAGAGGAGATGAGACATCTGAGGTGCACAAGTCCCACCAGACCACAGACAGATCTGCTGACCCGGCTATAAACTGACTACTCCTTTGGAAAAGCCAATCTACTGAGCAATTCCCAAATGTAGCAAGACCCACGCAAACAGGCAGCTCACTCCTCGGCAGAATTTCCTTTTGCTGCACCAAGCTGAGACCTTCCTCCCTCTGAAAGGGACTGAAGCTTTCTCAGCTGTGGAACCCTTTGAAAAATGGGGGAAAGATACTGGTCCCATAAGAATGCAGTATTTTTATTAATAAATTAGCCAAGCTTAAAAACTTCTTAGAAACATCCAACTCCAGACAATCAATGCTTGGCTTTTGGTGAAAGCCAACGTAGGTGACCATGCCTCAAAACAATGCCAGCTGAAGGGTTCTTCCTAACCTACTATGAAGCCAGTCAATTTGGTTTGAGATTCCACTCCACAGTGAAGGCATTTCCAGCCTGGAGCGTTTCCACAATGAGCTAAAGTTTGAGAGTGATAAAAGCTTTGTAATCAAAAGACCTGCATGAAAAAAGTTTGTTTCATTGGATGTTGACCTATAATTTCCTGAAACCACTAAGCAGTTTCAGGGACCAACACAGAATCTATGCCATATTTCAACAAGGGTAACAGCAAAGTATCAACTGCTTGTGTCATGTTACAATAAAATATCCCCATTAGAAACCTCTGTCCTACAGAAGGAAACTGTCTGCATTACAGGGAGAAGCTCCACTATCCTGAGAGAGCCCCAGGACTGACATTACTGAGGTTTCACTCCACCCCAACCCCAACTTCACCTGCTCCTACTACTCCCTAGAGCTGTCCAGTTTCTGCCTATGGGCACGTACGAAAATACAGAAGCAACTGCCTCTTCCCCTGACCAGCATACAAACTGCAATAATGAGCCAAAGAATTATTGCAAAATATTACTAATAATGTAATCAAATTATGAAAAGGGCTCTTATTAGAGGGATCGAAAAAAAGTTTGCAAAATACAAGAAATTGAAGTCCAGATACTAAATGCATTTATTTAAACTTCTAACTAGAGTAGATTCCCACTGCAACCACTTAGACAAGAAGCAAGGAGCCTTCGCTCCACCCAGAATCTACTCTCTAATGTGGACTTCCTTGCTGTCCCCTTGGTCACCAAACCATGCAGCTCTTCCTCCCCTGACCCGAGGCCTGTGCAGGTCCTAGCCCCCAAGGTAAGGAACCCTTGTCCCTCCCAGGCCCCCAGAGATGCCTCCCTGGGTTTCAGGCTATGTGGCAATAACCTCACAGTTGCCTCCTTTGTCTTCTTGAAGGCTTTGTTTCCATGTACCACTGGCCAGCAAGCCCAGGTCTTACAAAATCTAATGTTCTCAATCAACTCATCTGAGTCAACAAGGCCTTAAGAGTTCACCTTTGCCAATCCCTTTTTACAAGTAAAGCAGAGAGCCTGAATGATTTGCTCAAGGTCACACAGCAAATTAGGACATAGAAGCCAGGCCTTCTGTTATGCAAGCCAACGGTTTTTACCTGGTGCCATGATGAGCCCTATTAAGCCATGCCCATATTCCCAGGAATCCCTCTTCCAGCAGCTGCTAATGCTACTGCTACCCTCACACCTGTAACTTTCCCCAGAGAACTGACCTTGGGTGATAGAGCCACCTTGTCCGAAGGTGCCTTAGAATTACCCTAACGCAGGGCTAGGCTGTCCCTAGCTAAGAACTGATTGGTGCAACAATATCAAATCCCCACTTCTGCACCTCAAGACAGATTAGATTCTGATGTGATTGATGTTACAGAGCATCCCATGGGGTTAGGTTGACCCTAGGCTTCCCCTGAAAGCACATCCTTTCTCCTGAGAATGCTCTTTAAAAAATCACTTGTATAAGAATCTCCTGTCTGGGGACACTAACCAGATGCTGCACTTCCCCATGAGTGTCCCAAGCTGGCATATCACCTCAGTCTCCACAATGGTCAAAAGACCTCCATGGACTATCTTTATCTAGAGCCCAACATTAAATTCAGTGACTCATAAAGCCAGGAATAGCCCCCTTGTCCCTTCCAGTTTAGAAATCTACTCTTTCCCTGGGAAAAGGCAACACCCTCCTTCCTGCCCTCTCAGCTCTCACCTGACTTGTAGCTAGGAGCTAAAAGACATATTCTGAAGTCAGTAAACAATCAAACTGAGGTTATCAACAACAGAACATTGCCTAAAAATACTATCAATGACTCATTCTTCCAGTTCTGCTCCTTAGGGAACAGAGAAACCTTCCCCAAGATCCCTTAATTTGCTTCTTGCACTGTAAAATCTTTTAAATGGAGAATGGGGATCTCATCACAGCATTAACTTTAACAACAAGCCACCCATTGCTTTTGAAATTATTCTAGTCCACTTCCTTAGAGGAATTACTGCGCTTGCTCCGTGTTGTAACTGATGTTCTTACTGGATGCAGTATTTGGGACAGGAAGACATCATTTCTGGAGATCATTTAACTATGACTTGTTTACATAAAATAGTTTCCTGAGTTTGGACTTGATTCTCTCCTGGTAGAGGTCAGATTATTGACAAAATATCCAAAGAATGTATAACCGGCTTCATAGCAATAATAGCGTTTCTTTTATAACACCTAATATGTACCAGGCACCAGAAATATGCCACTTCTACTCACAACAGGTAGACACAATGAGGTTCAAGGAGAGTAAAAAACGTATTAGTGTTATGTAACAATTACATGGTAGAAACAGGATTTGAACCCAGATTCATCTAACCATGAAGTATGTGATTGGGCCTCTTCCCCCAAAATGTCATGCCATTGCTACAGTGCTTGAGTCTGGTTACATCCTGCAATTCCTGTTCCAAGCCAGGTTTCCTACAGAATTATTGGATGTTCTCAAAATTATACTACATTCTCTGACCCTGAGAGAGTGAAACAACACAAAGGGTGTCTGAAATGGATAAAGATAAGGATCAAAAGGAAGTTTGACAGGAAGAAGTTGTAAACATACTGTTCCCTATTCCTCCCTCGGGTATAGCTAAAAACCATGGACATTACTTCTAGAACAAACATAAGAAGACTCTGAAAGATAAAGAGAAGTCAAAAAGGTTAAGGACCTGACAACCCAAGGAATAACATGGTGGTGAGTTCCTACGTTTTCTTTTTTCCTCATATATTTTAGACTAGATATTAGAGAATCCAACAACCTAGAAATTATAATAGGCATAGAAAAAAATAAAATACCCCTCTCTCCAAAGAACCAGGAAAGGAGTAGCCTAGCCCCTTTAGATAGAAAACTTTTAGATAATAATCACTCTACTCCAACCAAACACTGCAGAAAAAAATGTAGTCCCATCCCTGACACACCAGAAAAGGCCTAGATGATAACAAGGTATCCCGACACCCTGACCATGATGATTTTAGAGAAGCTTGAATGGGGAGACTGGACTTTCATCTCTGCTGACTGCAATCCTTCGCTGAGGTGGTATCAGAAGAGCCCAGTGGAGACTCAGGACTTTACCATCACCACTCAGCAGTGCCAACCCCCAGCAGTGTCATTGGAGGTCACGTGGAGCAATGTCAAGGGCCCCCCCCCAACAGCCAGAGTGGTATCAGCATCAATAAGCAATTATAAACATTCTTGAAACAAATGAAAAATTAGATTTGGCAAAGAAGTAAGAATTCTCAGCAAAGAAAGAGGATACAAAGAAGAACCAAATGGATATTTTGGTACTAAAATATACCATAACTGAAATAATTAAAAAAAGAAAAAACCTCAATGGATAGGCTTAACAGCAAATGGAGATGCTAGAGGAAAGAACTGGTGAATTGAGGATAGAAAAATAGAAAATACCCAATCAAAAACAATAGGGAGAATGTACACTGATTTAAAAAAAAGAAAAGAGGGGCGCCTGGGTGGCTCAGTCGTTAAGCATCTGCCTTCAGCTCAGGTCATGATCGCAGGATTCTGGGATCGAGCCCCACATCAGGCTCCCTGCTCCACGGGAAGCCTGCTTCTCCCTCTCCCACTCCCCCTGCTTGTGTTCCCTCTCTCGCTATCTCTCTCTGTCAAATAAATAAATAAAATCTTTAAAAAATAAAATAAAATAAAATAAAGAAAAAAAGAAAAGAGTCTCAGAGACCTGTGGGATCATAAGAAAGGATCTAAAATTTAGATTATCTGACTCCCAGAAGGAGAGGAAAAAGAGGAAGAAGTTGAAAAAGTACTTAAAGAAATAATGGCTGAAAACTTCACAAACTTGGCAAAAGACAGACCCAAGAAACTCAGTGAACACCAAACAGGATAAACCCAGAAATCCACACCAAGACACATCATAATCACACTTCTGAAAACTAAAGACAGAGATAAAAATCTTGAAAAGTAGCCAGTGAGAAATGATACATTAGCTACAAGGGGGAAACAAATGGAATGACAGAGGATTTGTCATAAAAAATCAAGGAGGCCTGAAGGAAGTGGTGCTATAGTTTTCAAGTAATGAAAGAAAAGAACAATCAGTGGTGGAGCAAGATGGCGGAGGAGCAGGAGACCTGGATTTCGTCTGGTCTCAGGAATTCAGCTGGGTAGGGATCAAACCATTCTGAACACCTATGAACTCAACAGGAGATCAAAGAAAAGAATAGCAGCAACTCTCTGAACAGAAAAGCGACCACTTTCTGGAAGGTAGGACTTGCGGAGAAGTGAATCCCAGGCGATATTCGGGAGGATAGACGGCAGGGGAGGGGGCCTCCGTCAGCCACTTCTGGCAAGTGATAGAGCAGCAGAGCACAAAACCAGAACTTTTAGAAGTTGGCTCCGCTGAGAGACGTTGCTCCAGTGGCTAAGTGGGGGGTGGAACCCTTGCGGGACAGTGTGGTCTCAGGACCCGCAGGGTCACAGAAAGACGGGGGGTGCCTGAGTGTGGCAGAGCTCCTGGGTATCGAAGCGGGGAAGCCGGCTGCAGAGACGGAGCAGAGGAGTGGGCTCTCAGCTCGGGGTGGCCATAAACCGTGATCCGCGGCATAGTCAGGCCACTGCGCCTCCAGCAGGGACCCAACAAGTGACAGATCCAGGGAGACTCCCCTTCCTCCCCTGGGAGGAGTGGCGCGGGAGCGAACCACAGGGATCTGCTGGGTTTGGAGACTCCACATGGGGTTGTGCGCCAGAGATAGAAACGCTAGGTCACAGGCCAGGTGAGCACAGAGTGCAGCTGGAGACCGGGGAGACAGGAGTGATTGACTTCTTTTCTCTGGGGTTGCACTGAGGAGTGGGGCCCTGAGTTCTCGGCTCCTCTGGGGCGGAGACTGGGAGGCCGCCATTTTCACTCTCGGCCTCCAAAGCTGTAGGGAAAGCTTGCAGGGAACAAAAGCCCCCGAGAGCCCGAGAGCTAACCCGAGCAAATTACTTAGCCCAGCCCCCCGGCAAGGGCAGGGCAAGTCCGCCTCCGGCAAAGACAGACATCTGAGAACCACTGCGACAGGCCCCTACCCTAGAAGATCAGCAAGAACACCCAGCCAAGACCAAGTTTACCCATCAATGAGAACGCAGAACTCCAGTGCTAGGGGAATACTGCACATAGAATTCATGGCTTTTTTACCATGATTCTTTAGTCTTTCAAAGTTAACTTTTTTTAACTGTCTTTTTTTTTAATTTTTCTTTTTCCCTTTTTCAACCAACATCTTATCCCTTTTTTAAAAAACATTTTAATTTTTCATTTTTAGAGTCATATACTATCCCTTCATAGTACTTACTCTTATTTTTGTCATATATTTATATAAGTTGTTCTCTCCTTAAAATTTTGAGATACAGTTTCTTCGAACAGATCAAAATATACCCTAAATCTCTAGCGTATGGCTTTGTTCTAGTCTCCTGCCTAATCACATTCTCTCCCTTTTTTTTCTTTTTTCAAACAACTTATCTCATCAATTCCTTTTATAAAATCTTTTATAATTTTCATCTTTACAGTCATATTCCATCCCTTCATCATATTAACCCTTATTTTTATACATATATAAGTTTTTCTTTCTTTAAAATTTTGGGAGGCACTTTCTTCAAACAGAACAAAATACACCCAAAATCTAGTGTGTGGCACCAATCTATGCCCAACCTGATCATATTTGATCATATTCTGGTTTGTTTTGTTTTGTTCTGTTTTTGTTTTTCTCTTTTTCCTTTCTTTTCCCCCAGTGTCATGTCTTTTCTGATTTGTTTAGAGTATATTTTCTGGGGACGTTATTACCCTGTTAGCATTTTGTTCTCTCATTCATCTATTCTCCTCTGGACAAAGTGACAAGATGGAAAAAAATCACCTCAACAAAAAGAACAAGAGGCCGTACTGACTGCCAGGGACCTAATCAATACGGACATTAGTATGATGTCGGAACTAGAGTTCAGAATGATGATTTTAAAGATACTAGCTGGGCTTGAAAAAACATGGAAGTTATTAGAGGAACCCTTTCTGGAGAAATAAAAGAACTAAAATCTAACCAAGTCAAAATCAAAAAGGCTATTAATGAGGTGCAATCAAAAATGGGGGCTCTAACTGCTAGGATAAATGAGGCAGAAGAGAGAAATAGCAATATAGAACACCAAATGATGAAAAATAAAGAAGCTGAGAAAAAGAGAGATAAACAACTACTGGATCACGAGGGCAGAATTCAAGAGATAAGCAATACAATAAGATGAAACAACACTAGAATAATTGGGATCCCAGAAGAAGAAGAAAGAGAGAGGGGGGCAGAAGGTATATTGGAGCAAATTATAACAGAGAACTTCCTTAATTTGGTGAAGGAAACAGGCATCAAAATCCAGGAGGCACAGAGAACCCCTCTCAATATCAATAAAAATAGGTCAACACCCCGACATCTAATAGTAAAACTACGAGTCTCAGAGACAAAGAGAAAATCTTGAAAGCAGCTCGGGAGAAGAGATATGTAACCTACAATGGTAGAAACATTAGATTGGCAACAGACCTATCCACAGAGACCTGGCAGGCCAGAAAGGACTGCCATGATATATTCAGAGCAGTAAATGAGAAAAATATGCAGCCAAGAATAGTATATCCAGCTAGGCTGTCATTGAAAATAGAAGGAGAGATAAAAAGCTTCCAGGACAAACAAAAACTAAAGGAATTTGCAAACATGAAACGAGCCCTACAAGAAATATTGAAAGGGGCCCTCTAAGCAACGAGAGAGCCTAAAAGCAACATAGACCAGAAAGGAACACAGACAATATACAGTAACAGTCACCTTACAGGCAATACAATAGCACTAAATTCATATCTTTCAATAGTTACCCTGAATGTAAATGCGCTAAATGCCCCAGTCAAAAGATACAGGCTATCAGATTGGATAAAAAGACAAGGCCCATCAATATGCTGTCTGCAAGAGACTCATTTTAGACCCAAAGTCACCCCCAGATTGAAAGTGAAGGGGTAGAAAACCATTTACCATGCTAATGGACACCAAAAGAAAGACAAATTAGATTTTAAACCAAAGACTGTAATAAGAGATGAGGAAGGACACGATATCATACTTAAAGGGTCTATGCAACAAGAAGATCTAACAATTGTAAATATCTATGCACCTAACATGGGAGCAGCCAATTATATAAGGCAATTAATAACAAAAGCAAAGAAACACGTCGACAACAATACAATAAGAGTGGGGGACTTTAACACCCCCCTCACTGAAATGGACAGATCATCTAAGCAAAAGATCAACAAGAAAATAAAGACTTTAAATGACACACTGGACTAAATGGACTTCACAGATATATTCAGAACATTCCATCCCAAAGCAACAGAATATACATTCTTCTCTAGTGTCCATGGAACATTCTCCAGAATAGATCACATCCTAGGTCACAAATCAGGTCTCAACCGGTACCGAAAGATTGGGATTTTTCCCTGCATATTTTCGGACCACAATGCTTTGAAACTAGAACTCAATCACAAGAGGAAAGTCGGAAAGAACTCAAAAACATGGAGGCTAAAGAGCATCCTACTAGAGAATGAATGGGTCAACCAGGAAATTAAAGAATTTAAAAAATTCATGGAAACAAATGCAAATGAAAACACAACTTTTCAAAATCTTTGGGATACAGCAAAGGCAGTCCTAAGAGGAAAGTATATAGCAATATAAGCCTTTCTCAAGAAACAAGAAAGATCTCAAATACACAACCTAACCCTACACCTAAAGGGGCTGGAAAGGGAACAGCAAATAAAGCCTAAACCCAGCAGGAGAAGAGAAATAATAAAGATGAGAGCAGAAATCAATGAAATAGAAACCAAAAGAACAGTAGAACAGATCAACAAAACAAGGAGCTGGTTCTTTGAAAGAATTAACAAGATTAATAAACCCCTGGCCAGACTTATCAAAAAGAAAAGAGAAATGACCCAAATCAAACAAAATCATGAATGAAAGTAGAGAGATCACAACCAACACCAAAGAAATACAAACAATTACAAGAACATATTATGAGCAACTATATGCCGGCAAATTAGATAATCTGGAAGAAATGGATGCATTCCCAGAGATGTATCAACTACCAAAACTGAATCAGGAAGAAATAAAAAACCTGAACAGACCTATAACCACTAAGGAAATTGAAGCAGCAATCAGAAATCTCCCAAGAAACAAAATCCCAGGCCAGATGGCTTCCCAAGGGAATTCTACCAAACATTTAAAGAAGAATAAATACCTATTCTTCTGAAACTGTTCCAAAAAATAGAAATGGAAGGAAAACTTCCAAACTTGTTTTATGAGGCCACCATTACCTTGATCCCCAAACCAGACAAAGACCCCATCAAAAAGGAGAATTACAGACCAATATCCTTGATGAACATGGATGCAAAAATTCTCACCAAAATACTAGCCAATAGGATCCAACAGTACATTAAAAGGATTATTCACCACAACTAAATGGGATTTATCCCTGGGCTGCAAGGTTGGTTCAACATCCGCAAATCAATCAATGTGATAGAATACATTAATAAAAGAAAGAACAAGAACCATATGATCCTCTCAATAGATGCAGAAAAAGCATTTGACAAAGTACAGCATCCTTTCTGGATCAAAACTCTTCAGAGTATAAGCATAGAGGGTACACACCTCAATATTATAAAAGCCAACTATGAAAAACCCACAGCGAATATCATTCTCAATGGGGAAAAACTGAGAGCTTTCCCCCTGAGGTCAGGAACACGGCAGGGATGTCCACTATCATCACTGCTATTCAACATAGTATTAGAAGTCCTAGCCACAGCAATCAGACAACAAAAAGAAATCAAAGGCATCCAAATCGGCAAAGAAGAAGTCAAACTCTCACTCTTTGCAGATGATATGATACTTTATGTGGAAAACCCAAAAGACTCCACCCCAAAACTGCTAGAACGCATACAGGAATTTAGTAAAGTGGCAGGATATAAAATCAATGCACAGAAATCAGTGGCATTCCTATACACCACCACCAAGACAGAAGAGAGAGAAATTAAGGAGTTGATCCCATTTACAATTGCACCCAAAACCATAAGATACCTAGGAATAAATCTAACCAAAGAGGCAAAGAATCTGTACTCAGAAAACTATAAAATACTCATGAAAGAAACTGAGGAAGACACAAAGAAATGGAAAAACGTTCCATGCTCTTGGATTGGAAGAACAAATATTGTGAAGATGTCAATGCTACCTAGAGCAATCTACACATTCAATGCAATCCCCACCAAAATACCATCCACTTTTTTCAAAGAAATAGAACAAATACTCCTAAAATTTGTATGGAACCAGGAAAGACCCCGAATAGCCAGAGAAATGTTGAAAAAGAAAAGCAAAGCTGGCGACATCACAATTCTGGACTTAAAGCTCTATTACAAAGCTGTCATCATCAAGACAGTATGGTACTGGCACGAAAACAGACACATAGATCAATGGAACAGAATAGAGAGCCCAGAAATGGACCCTCAACTCTATGGTCAACTAATCTTCGACAAAGCAGGAAAGAATGTCCAATGGAAAAAAGACAGTCTCTTCAACAAATGGTGTTGGGAAAATTGGACAGCCACATGCAGAAGAATGAAACTGGACCATTTCCTTACACCATACACAAAAATAGACTCAAAATGGTTGAAAGACCTCAATGTGAGACAGGAGTCCATCAACATCCTAAAGGAGAACACAGGCAGCAACTTCTTCGACCTCAGCCACAGCAACTTCTTCCTAGAAACATCACCAAAGGCAAGGGAAGCAGGGGCAAAAATGAACTATTGGGACCTCATCAAGATAAAAAGCTTTTGCACAGCAAAAGAAACAGTCAACAAAACCAAAAGACAACTGACAGAATGGAAGAAGATACTTGCAAATGATATATCAGATAAAGGACTAGTATCCAAAATCTAAAGAACTTATTAAACTCAACATCCAAAGAACAAATAATCCAATCAAGAAATGGGCAGAAGACATGAACAGACATTTTTCCAGAGAAGACATCCAGACGGTCAACAGACACATGAAAAAGTACTCAACGTCGCTCGGCATCAGGGAAATCCAAATCAAAACCTCGATAAGATATCACCTCACACAGTCAGAATGGCTAAAATTAACAAGTCAGGAAATGACAGATGTTAGCGGGGATGCGGAGAAAGGGGAACCCTCCTACACTGTTGGTGGGAATGCAAGCTGGTGCAGGCACTCTGGAAAACAGTATGGAGGTTCTTCAAAAAGTTGAAAATAGAGCTACCATATGATCCAGCAATTGCACTACTGGGTATTTACCACAAAGATACAAATGCAGGGATCCGAAAGGGTACATGCACCCCGATGTTTATAGCAGCAATGTCCACAACAGCCAAACTGTGGAAAGAGCCAAGATGTCCATCGATAGATGAATGGATAAAGAAGATGTGATATATATACACAATGGAATATTATGCAGCCATCAAAAAGAATGAAATCTTGCCATTTGCAATGACGTGGATGGAACTGGAGGGTATTATGCTGAGCGAAATAAGTCAATCAGAGAAAGACATGTATCATATGACCTCACTGATATGAGGAATCCTTAATCTCAGGAAACAAACTGAGGGTTGCTGGAGTGGTGGGGGGTGGGAGGGATGGGATGGCTGGGTGATAGACATTGGGGAGGGTATGTGCTGTGGTGAGCGCTGTGAATTGTGTAAGACTGTTGAATCACAGATTTGTACCTCTGAAGCAAATAATACATTGTATGTTAAAAAAAAAAAAAAAAGAAGAAGAAGAAGATAGCAGGAGGGGAAGAATGAAGGGGGGGAATCGGAGGGGGAGACGAACCATGAGAGACTATGAACTCTGAAAAACAAACTGAGGGTTCTAGAGGGGAGGAGGGTAGGGGGATGGGTCACCCTGGTGATGGGTATCAAAGAGGGCACGTTCTGCATGGAGCACTGGGTGTTATATGCAAACAATGAATCATGGAACACTACATCAAAAACTAATGATGTAATGTATGGTGATTAACATAATAAAAAAATTAAAAATTAAAAAAAAGAAAGAACAATCAACCCAGGATTCTATGTCTAGAGAAAATATTCTTCAGGAATGATATTCTCAGATGAAGGAAAACTAACACACTTACCCTAAAAGAATGGCTAAAGACAGGTCTCTAAACAAAAAGGAGATTAAAAAAAAAAAAGGAATCTTGGAACATCAGGAAAGAAAGAACAGCAGAACAAAAATATGGGTAAATAAAACAGACTTCACTTCTCTTTAGTTTTTTAAATATGGTTTATGATTAAAGCAATAATCATAACACTGTCTATTATGGTTCTCAAGGTACAGAGAGGACATATTTAAAACAATCACAAAAGGGGGAGGGTAAATGGATATAAGTTCCTATACTTCAACAGAACTGGTAAAATGTCAACACCAGTAGACTATGATAAATTATGTATATATAAATGTTATATGTAGAACCATAAAAAAAGCTTTTTAAAGAGACTCTAAAATACAAATCAAATCAAAATAACAGCACTCTAAATTAAAATGGAATTCTATAAAATGTTCAAGTAACTCACAGGAAAGCTGGAAAAGGGCAAAGGAGAGACTAAAGAGGAGAAAATGGGAGCAGTGGGAGGCATCTCTTACACCAGGATCACTCTGGAGCTAACTAGACCTTTTCCACAGAGGAGCAATCTGTCTGCTATTTGGGTACACATTTGGGGTGGAGACAAAGAAAGGAACCCGCCAGGAAATTCCACAGAACTTTTCCTCAGGAAGTACAGTGGGTTGGTGAATGCTTGTACTGGTAATCATGGAAGGCTCTTTTCAAAGCCAACAGGCTGACCTGCCTTCACACTGGAAGGGATTCCTTGCTCAGCCTTGGGTCTCAGCTAACCTTCAGCACAGTGGAGCCTCCTCCTTAGAGAGGGTGGTACATTTACATTCCGATTACAAAGGCAAAAGCCCCACTTTCTGTGCAACCCATACTGCTGGGGAAAAAAACAAAAAATGGAACTAAGGTGGCTTTGATGAAGGTCTGGTGAAGGTCTGGACAAGTATGATCATTTGAATCCCTGCTCCAAATGCTCAAAGAAATGAGCTAGATTCAAAATCAGCCTTGGTAAACTCTCCCTACCAGATATATAAAAGACCTGTATTAAGAGGCATCTTCAATCTTGGAATATTAAAAAGAAATGAATGAAACTGAGTTCTAGAGTAGTTCAACCTCCCTTTAATTTCATTAGAAGCAGTTGTCCTGAATCCTCCCAGGCAGGTGAGGAGCCCGCAATCTTATTAGTAAACCATTTCATAGGATCTGCTGGCCCTGGGCCCCTGGTCCCCCAACCCTATGTCTTCTAGAAGACTGCTTCCAAAAACTTTCCATTACAGTTGTTTATAATTTTTATGCTTTAAAAAAAAATTTTGTTTAAAGGTGTCTGGGAGGGTATTTGTACATTACATGTCATTCGTTATTCCAAATGTAATTTTAATCAGTTCAACATAAAAGCATCTTAATATCTTCAATAATGGCAAGCGTAATTTTAAATTTTAAATATTAAAATCCACATTAGGAAAGAAGGGGCTTTGATTCATTCTCTCCTTCCAAATAGGCACGATCAACTTGGCACACACCTCTGATCTTCCTTTCTACCCTCCCTTCCTCTTTTCTTCCCTCTGCCTTTTTTCTTCCTTTTCATTCTTCCCCCTTATAACAAAAAGCAGGGTTGTAGGGGCAGAGTCAGGCTTGACCTCAAAAATCTGATTATTCCTTCTCCTTCCACATACTCAGAAATCTAAGACTGTTCATAAAAAGTAGCTCTATTTTTTCCAGAAAAATATCTGTTTTTTTACGTTTGCCCTGCCTTTGGCCAACTCTAACATATTTTTCTATTGAGTTATAGTCTGTACCCCAGATTACTAGATACATTTGCTGACAATACTGAGTAGATTCCCTTGAGGTTTCAGAAACAATCTTCCTTTCGCCAAAAGGCAAAGAGCCCAAGGAAGGCTCTCCTCAGCCTATATCCTCCAACTTTCCAAGAGCAGAACTGGCCCTTGCAAAATCTTCAAAGGTTTCTGAAAATTAAGAAATGGGGTTCTATGGCTTCTTATATACTGTTAAATTTGAAATTAATGCCTCAAGTGGGCTTAGTTCTTTCTGCCTTGAGCTGATCAGTGAACACTAAATTTCATGCTAATGCTCCCAAACCATTTGCCTGCAATGCAGGACTCACTTTTTATTTCATTTTAAATATGTTCACATCATCTCATAACCCTGGTTCAGCTTGCTCTCCTCTTACAGGTGGGCTGGTTTTTATTGTGTTAGGCCACAACGCTCCAACTTTCCACTGGCACACACTGGCACACGGAGCTAGTACTTTTCTCAAGTAGTTCTGGAATCCATTACCATGGAAACAAAAGATATAAAAAGCTGTTTTTATCTAATAGGAAAATCAAGAGGAACTCTAAAAAGATCAAAAGTGTTTTCAAAGTAAAGGTATAACCAAACACATCTTAGCTGGTTTAAAGAAGCCTTGGGGTGGAATAATGAGGCAGGTTACCGGAGGGAAAAAGGGGTGGGTGGGTAGAGTGACAGTGAATGCACAGCAGCTGCATTGGGAGGCTCTGGGGCTGGTTAACTGATGGATAAGTGGGGCTGCTGCCCAAGTCTGTCCCCAAGAGTGGCTAAAAGAACCCAGTTCTCTTCCTCTGCCAAGGTACAGGAAATAGAATTAGAACTCTCTTCTCTCCCCACATAATATGAAAATGTATTGTCTGTTTTTCTGACGTTGATAATATCACACAAACTTTGGTCCAAATAACCCTACCCAACCATTCTAAACTAGACCCAGTGGAAATGAGGAGTAAATGAAAGAACCTTAATTACAAATATGCTCATTTTATCATCTCTGCATTTGATCTAGAACTTGATCCCATGTGTTGAGGAAATGCTGTCATGGGTCCTATTTTAGTTTGGGAAAGGAGTAGGTGCAAACCACATGTATTTATTTTGATGTTCTCATTGTTTTTATGAAGTCCAAGTAGTTTTACCACATCCTGCCATTAACTTCAAAGAATAATTTTGGATACATTAGTCCTTCTATGGAAAACTTCCTGATACATAAAGTGCTCTGGCCATCTGTAATAATATAAATTCTTCCCATTCAGCATACTGCTTGGAAAACATCTGTAACAATAGGAGGCTCCCATCAACACTGCTAAAGGAGTACACGTTTCCCAACATTTCCTGGGGAACTGTGTGGCCACTCCAGGAGCAGAGAAGCCATATGGGGTCATGGGCAGTCAGACTCAATCCTTGTATTGAGGCCACTGCCCACTGAGGATATGCTGGCCAGCCCATCTCCCATTCCAGACATTCCACACTGAGGCTTACAGTGTAAGGCTTACAGAGCTGAAGCCTGTGTGATAACTCTTCTTCTCAAAGGCAATCTTTTAGAATAGCAAGGAAAAAATGGATTTAACTTAGAACAGGGTTAAACTAACAGCAGGATTGTGTTCAGAGGAAGGAAACCATAACAGAAAGATTTAAAATCATACTGTATGGAAGGCTATACAAACCAGTGGTTCAAAGCATGAACTTTTGCATTTGTCAGACCAAGGTTTGAGTATGGCTTGGCCACTTTTTTTTTTTCTTTTCAAATTTTTATTTAAATTCTAGTTAACATATAGTATAATACTGGTTTCAGGAGTAGAATTTAGTGATTCATCACTTACGTATAACACCCAGTGGCCACTTACTTTCCATAAGTCTCATTTCCTCATCTGAAAACCATACCTATCTGATGGAACTGTAATCAAATAAGATCAGGCATGTAAGTGGTTAGCACAGCTCCTGGTATATAAGAAGCTTTCAAACATTAGCTCTTATGCTGTTACTAGTAGGAGCAGGTAAAGCAATAGGAACTTTCAGCCTAAAGAACTCAAGACTCAGGACTCTGTGTCTCATAAAAAAGAAATGCATCAGAAGACAGGAGCAGGGCCAATGGGTAGAAGCGATTGACCATGATATCTGCTCCCCTCTTAAGCACCAGGATTCCAACTGGCTAAGATGGGCTTCCCCTTTCTGGAACTAAAACCATTCTTAAAACTATTCAAGGGAGAGAAAAATTTCAGTTCAGAATAAAGAAAAAAATTAATGCCATTACAAAATGGAGTGGGCCAGTTTGTGAGATTATTAGCATCCCATCACTGGCAATGTTAAATCAGTTCAGAATGCCTTCATTTGGTACCTACTACGTGCCAAGGACCATGGCCAGGTACTCTCAGGAACATAAAGATGAGTAAGGCATATTTCTTGCTGTCAAGAACATTACATTCTAGAGGGGGGTTGGGTGGAGACATATTTAACACAGTTAAGAGGACCAAAAGGCAGCAGTGAATCACTACGTACCACTGAATCACTATGTACATCTTAATAGATTAGATTCTGCTTTGGATGAAAAGCTATAATGGAAGATCTCAGAAATTCCTTCCATCTCTAAGGTTCCATAATGGCAAGTTTTAGGAGAACTAGGAAAACAACTTCAGAAAAAAATAAACTATTTTGCGCCAAGCCTCCAGAAACATTTTTTTTAAATGCCCACTAGTGGGTATGATATTTGAAAACAGTGGAACTCCACTAATGAATTTAACTGAGTTACCTAAAACAAAGTACAATGCAAAACTATGTACTTATTCCTTCACAAGAACCACTTTCTAACAGGTCATAGATTCTTTAAGGATAATTCTCTTCATGTAGATGTGATCAGCAAATTTATAGGTTTTACATTTATTTTACTTCAAATCCTAAACTTGTACCACTTTACTAGAATGAAATATTAATGCTATTAGTTTAAATATCATGAAACTTTAAAAATAAGGTGTTAAAATAATATTTATTCATCAATTTCATCAAGATAAAAAGCTTTTGCACAGCAAAAGAAACAGTCTACAAAACCAAAAGACAACCGACAGAATGGGAGAAAATATTTGCAAATGACATATCAGATAAAGGGCTAGTATCCAAAAATCTATAAAGAACTTATCAAACTCAACACCCAAAGAACAAATAATCCAATCAAGAAATGGGCAGAAGACATGAACAGACATTTTTCCAAAGAAGACATCCAAATGGCCAACAGACACATGAAAAAGTGCTCAACATCGCTCGGCATCAGGGAAATCCAAATCAAAACCTCAATGAGATACCACCTCACACCAGTCAGAATGGCTAAAATTAACAGGTCAGGAAACGACAGATGTTGGCGGGGATGCGGAGAAAGGGGAACCCTCCTACACTGTTGGTGGGAATGCAAGCTGGTGCAGGCACTCTGGAAAACAGTATGGAGGTTCCTCAAACAGTTGAAAATAGAGCTACCCTACGATCCAGCAATTGCACTACTGGGTATTTACCACAGAGATACAAATGTAGGGATCCGAAGGGGTACGTGCACCCCGATGTTTATAGCAGCAATGTCCACAATAGCCAAACTGTGGAAAGAGCCAAGATGTCCATTGATAGATGAATGGATAAAGAAGATGTGGTATATATACACAATGGAATATTATGCAGCCATCAAAAGGAATGAGATCTTGCCATTTGCAACAACATGGATGGAACTGGAGGGTGTTATGCTGAGTGAAATAAGTCAATCAGAGAAAGACATATATCATATGACCTCGCTGATATGAGGAATTTTTAACCTCGGGAAGCAAATTGAGGGTTGCTGGAGTGGTGGGGGGTGGGAGGGATGGGGTGGCTGGGTGAGCGCTGTGAATTGTGCAAGACTGTTGAATCACAGATCAGTACTTCTGAAACAAATAATGCAATATATGTTAAGAAAAAAAAGAAGAAGAAGGTAGCAGGAGGGGAAGAATGAAGGGGAGTAAGTCGGAGGGGGAGACGGATCATTAGAGACGATGGACTCTGAAAAACAAACTGAGGGTTCTAGAGGGGAGGGGGGTGGGGGGATGGGTTAGCCTGGTGATGGGTATTAAAGAGGGCACGTTCTGCGTGGAGCACTGGGTGTTATGCACAAACAATGAATCATGGAACACTACATCAAAAATTAATGATGTAATGTATGGTGATTAACATAATAAAAAATTATTTTTAAAAATTTATTCATCAACCTCGGATGACTACAGTACTTTAGATCACTGATTTAATATCTATTTTTTTATCATATGGTATGCCTAATACTGATCAGTACAGGCTGAAATTTAACTGTAATTATAGTCTAAAAATACAGGTTTTCGTTTTAGTTCCTCATAATTCAGAGAAATACATAAAAGTAAATATAAGTCTGAGGCTTCAAATCCCAACTCTCCCAGCATGTGTCTAAACCCATCCAGCTTTGCATGCAGACCCTTGGCCCCATACTCCTCCCAGGACAGTGTTGGCTCAGAGCAGCTTGGAGGTGACAGATGGGGCATTCAGTTAAGGAGTGGTGCTGGGTTATTTTCGTTAGAGAAGGAAGCTGTGGGAAAAATATTCTCCACTTAATCTATTTTATTTCAGCAAGGTGTTACCTGTAAATACTAATTTATACACACGTAAAACTTCACTAGGTACTTTAGCTGCATGAATATAAATGAAATAAAGTAATCCAAACTAAAAATGGAATTTCCAGTGTCTTTTTTTCCTCAGGCGGAGGGGGAAAAAAATACAAGGCTTTAAAATTCCATCCCAGTGGTTTCAAAGACAACAGAACATCTTATATCTAGCTCCCACTTAAATCAGTTGGGTTACAAGAGTAAAAATTACAAGTTGAGGTACTACAGCATTAAGAAGAAAAATAATCATTTATGCCATTTTCAATACAGAACCAATTTCCAAATCACTCAAAACACTTAACACTTAGAATACTGTAAATTCCCCAAATGTTTACATTGTTGAGATCTATGACCACTGTGTGAAACAGAAAGTGCAGATACGATTACTTCCAGTTTAGTCAGGGGTCAAGAAGATAGAAGTAAGAAAGTATGAGCCTCTCAAGGACAGTGGTTTTCCTTATTGGAATGAGGCAAATAAAATCAATTCACTGATAATGTATTTAATTTCTCTCTCAACAATTGTGTACCTCTGCTTAATGAGAATAATATAAATAGTCAAGATATGCAGGTGACAAATGAAAAAAATTTGGGGGGGATCTTAAGTTTCTTGGATTTCCAAAGTGCAAAGAATGGGGGATGGGGGTAAGGCTTTTCCTAAGTCCATTAGCTCCTTGCTTGAATCCCACAGCAATTCACCTCCTTTAGCTATGCCTACCCTGAGGGCTTAGCATTCTGCCCTCTGGGTGCTCTGTACACACTGGCTTGGATTTTAGCAGAGGTCCAAAGTTTTGTATTCAATGGGAGCAGGGAAATAGCCCTCTAATCTTCCTCATTTTAAATCCTCCTAGAAGACTCTTAAAGTGATCCTCTGAGGTTTTATCACAGGAAAGAGATGTGATGAGGAACAAACAAGGTTTTCACTTAACTTCCATCTTCACATAGTTGAACAGGACCAGACATCAGGTCAAAGGTTCATGGGATTCCCTAGGCCTGGAAGAGCCCTCTCCAGGAGTCCTCTCCTGGCCTCTGGGTTGATGTGCTCTATTCATCCCTCTAGGTCCTGCCCAACCCCACATTACCACACAAAGCCTTGACTGATAACTGCAACTTCCTCAGGTGAAGCTGGCCTTTCTTCGAAACCCTGGCACCACACTATAGCTCTTACTATATCGCTTTATACTGTTTGTTGTTATTTTACATATTTCTCCCCAACTGGATCTAAGCAATGTGAAGGCCTAATACTTACTTTCATAGCTGTTCCCTAGAGTGTCAAACATGACGCATATACCTAGGAGACACTGAATAAATCCCTGCTGAGGGATTGATTTACTACTACCTGTTACACCTGTTAAAGAAGGAGAATAAGTGAATAATATTTTATTCCTGAGCCACACTCTCCTCATTTATAAAATTAAGAAAATACTACCCGGCATTTCTTCACCTTATTCTGCTTCTCTTGGTGGGAAAAAAAAAAAAGAGATTTAGCGCTGAGTTTAAGAACTATTCAGCAACCTCTTAAAACACTCTGATAGGATTCTGTCCTTCCTAATTAGACCTCACTAGAATTCTTCATTATGAAAACAGCATTTCTTTTTCCCTTTTACATGTGAGTAAATTATCCATGTTTGATTAGAATGAAAATTTGACATGGTATAATTGATATGTGTTTGACTGAATTCACATTTTAAACAGGTGGAGAGGGGCACCTGGGTGGCTCAGTCGGTTCAGCGTCTGCCTTCGGCTCAGGTCATGATCCCAGCGTCCCGGGATGGAGCCCCACGTCTCCCCCCTCGCCCCCTGCTCATGCTCTCTCTCGCTATCTCTCTCTCAAATAAATAAATAAAATCTTAAAAAAAAAGTGGAGAGAGATACATCATAATGTGAGTCAAATTTAATATATTTAGGTCCACTATTTTTCCAGTTATCCCAAAATGAATCTGACTTCTAAAGAAAGTACCTCTGAGTTCTTTTAGTGCTTATATTTCTGACATTTGTATCAGAAAGTGATAGGTATAAATGTCATGCAGTTCATCCCTGGGAGAAAGAAAAATTATTCCCTCAATAAAAAGGTAGTGTTCTTTGTCCAGAGTGGGCCTGTGTTTCTACGTTGGGACTGTATAAAACATGGAAAAGAAAGGGAATTCCAACCCAAAAGACAGCTTTAAAGGCTGCCATCCAGCTTTGGGGTAAGCCACTGCTTCTCCTCAACCACAACTCCACCTCTTATACCATCAAACTGGGGGTGCTGGGAAAGAATCCAAATGTGCAAAAATTCATTTTTTTTTCCAAAGTTGAATCCTAGTAGCACTTTTGTTTGGGTCTTGGAACAACATCAAAATTTAGCACAGCTTACCTTTGGGTCATCCAATCCTCTCCTTGGTTTTATTTCTTAAATAAAACAAGACTCTTACCACCTAACACATGTATTTGCAAAGAATAACAGTACCACTACTTTCTTAGCTCAGCTGGCTGGAGCATGGGGTTGGTGAGGTCCCAGTCTCATGTCCAGTCTTCAGAAAAACTAGGTAGCCTTGCTCCATGCCAGAGCCTATTTGGACCTATTGTGTTGTTTCTTGGGCAATGACTACACATCTAAATGCTAACCTGCCATTATTCACAAAATAAGGCAAGTCAGGATGAACGGTTGAGAAATTGGAAAAGAGGTATAACTCAAAATGAATATCTTAGTGATGGTGGTAATCACTATCTTCCTCCTTATTATCATCACCATAGCAAACATTTATGGTGCTATTTGCCAAGGATCTTGCTTAGAACACTATGCACTTTATCTTATTTATCTTCATTTAAAACCTTATGTAGGAAATACTATTATTACATAGTTCTTATAGATAAGAAAGTAAGATTAAGAGAGATTAACCAGCTTGTTTAAAGAATATAGCTAATAAGCATTATATCAGAATTTGAACCCACACAGTCTGATTTCAGAGCTTCACCTATTTCATATAATGCATATTACTCTCTTTTACTCAAAAGAGTATCAGCACCACTAGATAAGTATATTACAATAATCTATAATTTGAATAGATAGCTCCTGATGATAAATATCTATACGCCACAAATACCTGCACAACAAATCTTCCTAAGTATGAAATGCCATTTGTTTTATAAAATTCAAACATTCTCAGAGCTAAGATGATAAACTACTTTGAGAACTCTTATAGAATTGCCACAATGTAAATACTTTGATTTAAAGTGTGAGAAACAGTACAAGCACTAATGAAAGCTAGAGTTTAATCTCAATCTATGTGAAAGGAAGCAAAGGCGAGAAACTGGAGCAAGAATACATCACCATCCTCACAACCCCAGGGAGCCTAGCATGGCTGTGTGGGGGACACAGAGACAGATCATGACCTCTCGGGAGCTGGGCCTAACCAAGAGATCTGGGACTATGTTATACCAAGGAACCCAGTCTCCCAAGCACGGGGGGAAGCCTAGGAGAGTCTTGGAAGGAGACTAATAACCAATATTGAGAACACATGCCCATTAGCTTGTTGAGCTTAATGGAGTAAAGCAGCAGAGATTGGCCTCTTTCTGGAAACAGATAAAGGTGGCTTTGGATGCTGCTATACCTGGACTCCTTCCCACCCCATCAGCCTGGTGCTCCTTATGTACTTAAAATACGTAAAGGTTACGTGTATATTTCTATGTTATTAAGAATGCTTAGAGATAAGGAAAATCCCTAATTACAGCTGAAAGAGATGTCTCTGTCATTTGCCAGAGAGTGTATTCTATCACTTAAATTGGTAAATAGGCCCTTTTTCCCCCCACCATGGGGAAAGAAGGGCCTCTTTTGACCCTCCATTGATTAAGACTGCTGTGGGATGTTATTTGCAATCTCCTTGGATAATGGGAATCAGGAGGTAGCTGTCATGGTTTCTGAAGACAAATTGCTGATAGCTGAAACAAATCATAGGCTCTTTCGTCTTTTACTATTCTCAATTCCCAGTTAATGTGTATCTTACAGTCTAAGTTCCTTAAATCAGTCTGCTCTACTGTCACAGGTAGTAAAAATGAGTAAAAGTGGTAATCTGAGGGACCATGCTATAGGAATCAAGTTCAAGTGACCATTATGCTGGTCATTACTCCTGAGCTATGCATTATTTAATAAGGAACACAACTTCCAAAAGGGCACACAATTAAAAACAGATCCATACAGCAGCTGTTGTGATTATGACCAATATGAACAGAAATCCAACCAGGCATGAGTCAAAAGAAAAAAGTCTGCTGCCAGACAGAACATTGTTCAGTCTTATTTTTGTTTTGTGTACTTTGACTTCCTAAGCCAGCCAGCAAGTGATGTATATGGAGCAGTGGTTCTCAAAGTGTGGTCTGCAAAACAGCAACATCAGCATCACCTGGGAACTGTTGGAAATGCAAAATCTTAGACCCCATCCCAGACCTACTGACTCAGAAATTCTGAAGGTGGGCTCAGCAATCTGTTTTAACAAGCCTTCTGGGTAATTCTGATGCATGCTAAAGTTTGAGATCTACTGGGCAGGAGCCAGGGGACAGCCTTTGGATTCTAAGTCTTCCCCAAAAAGTACACCTTTGGTCGCAAAAAGTTATCTTCAGAAGAGTCTGGGGAGAAACCTGTCCTGAAACCAAATAAAACCACTGCCATTTTCAATTTTGCTGTAAACCTAAAGCTTCCTTAAAAAAATAAAGTCTATAAAAAATTTTTTGTTAAACCAACCACCACAATTTTTAGGGTGAATGAGTAGAAAGAGCACAGGACTTTCCTTACACATGTGTTTGTTGTGTGTGTATGTATATATACACAAATACATACATACATATATATGTATGCTCTAGAAAGGTTATCAGACAAGTTCTTTAAAAATAAATCGCATCCACGGGCACCTGAGTGGTTCAGTCCACTAAGCGTCTGCCTTCGGCTCAGGTCATGATCCCGGGATCCTGGGATCGAGCTCAGCTTATGGCTCCCTGTTCAGTGGGGAGTCGGCTTCTCCCTCTGCTTCTCTAATAAATAAAATCTTTTAAAAATACAAAATAAATAAATCGCATCCAGGGCAGGGGGCGGCAGAGGCCTGCACGTTGTTGGCATGGCCTGGGGCACTGGGATGGAGGGTGAGGCCTCACAGCGAAAACATCTTCCTGTTTGTGCCTAATCTCATCAATGAGTGCTGCCGTATACCTCTGGGCCCAATGGGAGGGTGAGGGGCCTTGCACGGGCTCTCTGATCCCACCCTGACTGCCATGTCCAACCCAAGGTTATGCCCAGATTGCCTTCACCATGGTTTCTTTCTCCTTCATGCCCTGCTGCCCCCTCAGGGCCTCCTCCTCCTACTTGCTCATGGGACTTCTGGACGCTTTCCATGGGCATGCTGCTCGAGCCCTTCATCAAGCCTGCTCTGTTTATCCCTTGTGCTGGGAATGAGTTCTTCTACTGCCTCCTCCACCTGTTCAATGTCTCTGAGGGACCTTTAGTTGGCTCTGTGGGTTTTTCCAAGTGGGCCTCTGGATCACTGCCCTTATCATGGTGCTCAAGTCTCTCATTAGCGTCGTCCACCTGGTCACAGTTACCCACTACGTGGTGAACCGGGCCAGGAAGGAGGGACCCAGAAACCTCCAGCCCTGACTGCCCACCTGCCCTGGGAGTCTCGCTGTGCCACACGGCTCCCCTCCCCCTCCTGTGACGGCCCAGGCTCACATCTTCCTAATGTGTTGTGCAGCCTGCTGGGAAAGGTGAGGTCATGTTCTCGGAAATCCTGACAGCCAGTCCCACCCCTGGGTTTCCCAAGGACCTGGATTTCAAGTCAGGAAGGATTGTCGCACCTGTTTGCTCAGCCCTGGGGTCTGGCTTGGCCTGAGACCTGAAGGACACTTGAATGAGGGAGACAGGCCTGGTTTCTCAAAAAACAGGGAGTCAGATCTGTGCCCCTGACCAGAGGAAGCCTGTGGCACCACAGCCAGGAGGAGAAAAGGGGCCATACAGATCCCCTCCCATCCCAGTCTCTTATATCAGGTCTATCCTGGCTCTGAAAAATCTCGATAATAAAGGGAGGGAAGGGCATCACTCCCCAGAACTTGGTTTCCTTTGAGATACTCTTAGACCGGGGCCTGGGCTGAGGGGAGCTTGGGAAAAAGGAAGATCCATCTGGATGCTTTCCTCTAGTTGTTTACTGACTGGCTTTGTCCTATCATTCTACCATGACCTCAAAGAGAGGCCTTCCCCGCCACTTAAGCTCATGCCCTGTCTTTGCCCACCTGCTTTATTTTCTTTATGACATTGTCACTGGCTGTCTCCATTTGTTTGTATACCTCATATCTTCTACCCCTACCAGAATGTAAACTCCCTGAGGACACAGACTTTTCTTGTTCCTTCTCTATCCCCACAGTGAAGATGAACCTTAACCTGACATATCAGAGCTGCTTAATAAATATTCATGAACAGAAAAAATAATAAATAGCATCCATTCACAAGCCATTCTCTTGGAAAGACTCCTCACTATTTTCAAAACAACCTCATTACTTAAAACACTCAAAAGACAGGCATTAATCACTAAGTAAGCTCTTAAGATACCTTCAGTATTCATGGTAGGATTTCCAACTGTTCACAGCTAAGGAAAAGTAAGATTAAGTTCCCCAAGTTTAAAAATCTGCTTCACCCAACAAGAGTCATGATGCTCCTTTAGTGTTTTGAGCACATGACCCCTAAACTGACTCTAAGATACTTCATGTCATGAAGAGCCACAGTCTGTGATATGTGAGTCTGCCTTATAGCAAGATGTTTTGGTAATTCATTAATTCAGCCCCTTTGTTACTCCATAAAGGAGCCCTATCATACCAAATTTCACTTTGGAGCTAATGTGTTTAGATGAGCCTCTAGCATTGTTTTAACTTTTTTTCATACGATAAATGATCTTAAGAAATCAAAGTGAAGTAATCTATCACTAAGCAATTTATGAAATAACGGTCTGTTCTTATAATCAAAAACCGAGTAGCTGTTTAAAAAAAGATTCCTAGTTCTCAATCCTATACAAATATCAGAATCACCTAGCAATTATTTAAAATATACCAATACCAGGGTTCCACCCCAATTTCACCAGTCTTGGATAGTTTGAGCATATATTTTTATTTAAAAGCTATCCAGGTAATGCTAACGTGCAGTCAGGGTTGAAAATTAATGAGATAGAACTATATTAACCAACATGGAAATGTCTCCCGGATATATCATTACGTGAAAAAAGTCACGAGACATAGATCTTTTAATAAAATTATGTGTCTGTGTATATAATTTTATTAAAATGTATTTAGATATGGTCTCTCTGTTTTACACTATTTATTCATTGCTTAAACTTTTCAAAATGAGAATGTGCTCATGTCCTTTACTTATTTTTTTAATTTTAAAAATCTGTTTAGAGAAAATGTGAATTTGTAGGAAAATGAGGAAGCACATGAAAATAGTAACTCCCGAAATATACTATGTCTCCTTCTTTCCCCCCTTCTTCCTCCTTCTGTTCCTTTTTCTCAAAGAGTATAAAAGTAAAATAAATAAAGTTCCATTTCTGTCCTATCCACCCAACACAGATTATCTCCAACGTTTGGGATTGGGGTAAGGGAGAGTAGAGTTGGAGGAGGTAGAGAGATACAGTTCATTCATTCATTCCTTCATTCATTCATTCATTGGGCAAACATTTATTGGATTCCCAGACAGGTCCATGATAGGTGCTGGAAATACAGCAACAAACAAGAGATACCTGCCCTCATATATATCAAGATATTATCCTGCCCTAGTGGAACTCTATTACATGTAACAAAGAAACTTAATTCCATCAAGAGAAGCGAGAAAAGACTTCCCAAAATAGAGGTAGACTTCATCCTGGAGTTAATGGTAGCCATTAAAGAATGTTAAGGGAAGTGACATTACCAAGTCTGCATTTTATATATATACATATATATACACACACATATATATATTTTATATTTAAATATATTTTTTATAAATATTTATATCTGGCCACAAGTTTAAGTGCCAGTGACCACAGACAATGCCCACTTCCCCAGTACTCCCACTTAGAGCCACTAAGAGAGAGTATCCCTCATCTCTCATCTGAGGTGAGTGGGCTCTTCACAAAGTTAAATTAGAGCTTGCTACCATGGCAAAGGATTGACTTAAGGAGTTTATCTTTCAATTTGCCATTATCTATTTGCCATCAAGTAATATTTAACACGAAATGTTACCTCCTGCTGAGTTTATTGCTTGGGCTCATATATCTGTCCATCTAACTAAGATGAGCCTGAATTTGGCAGATTTACTTCATCCAAGTTTACAGTTAATAAAGTCCACTGTATGCAATATATAACTCACTAAAATGCTTGGCTTTATGGAAGTGGTTGCTACAATTAGTAGAGTCTCTTGAAAGAAACATATTTTGTAAACACAGCAAGGTAGGTGAAGACTTCCAGAGTAATGGGATGTTTCACTGTCCTTCAGTTACTTAACATTAAAGTCAATCTTATCCATGTATAACTGGACCACTTGACACGTGTAAAGAAATTATCCCACCCACAATTTACATCTCATTTGATTGCTTTGGGAAATATACACTAAAAACTAGTTAACCCCTATTCTTCAAGAGTAGAAAGTTCATTCTCTAGGTAAAGTTAACTAGAAAAACAAGAGAGAGAGAAATTATATCTGACACTGTCCTTTTATGACCCAGATGCATCTATATGGACACTAATGCGAGTGGTTACCTCCAAGCATTGATGTGCTATTTTTTACTTAGAATGTTCAATCCTTGCTCAAAGTAAGTATATGATTAGTGTTTTGAGGAACAGAATTGCTCTAATTTAAAGGAGGCTGTGGAATATGTTCTAGAAAAGGGGGCGAAATCTGAGCTCTTTATAAAACATATGCAAATTCCTCAAACTTGTTTTAAAAAAATTTAAATTATGGGCTTCCCAGTTGACATTCCCAGAAGGCCCCTTCATTCTTTTTTAATTCTTTCTAAACTACACAATCTCTGAGAGCTCAGCCCCTCTTTTCATTAGTCTTTGTAATACAAGAGCCACTGGGGTGGCATTTTCACCTCTGGATACGTAGGATGAAGCAGTTCTGGGGTTGCTACTCTGCAGTTACATGTCACAATCTCCTAATTGATACCATTATTATCTAAAACCATTAACTTGCTGTAAAGATTAAACAGTCACCTAAGTGACCACGCTGCCCTCATATTAACCCATTTATGACATGTGTGTGTTTCAAGGCACAGCCGTGCTTCTAAAAAGTTCAGGTCCTTAAAGTCCTCATCTGTGGCTCTCCAACTTGTTTTCACTCCCAACACACTTAAGAAATGTGAAACACTTCAATCCATAGAAATGATTCCCAGGGAGCTGGGGGAGGCACATACTCACATCCTGGGTCCTGTCACTTGAAAAGCCTCTGAGGTCATTTTGATAAGCCAACACACCCCACTGGGGCAATAAGAGAAAGAAGGGCATGAAGCCCACCCCCCGGGGAATGAAAACCACTGGTTTAGTAGAGCATCCATGGTCTTATGGGCAGAAGCCACAGGACAGCTTCTAGCTCTAGCCCCCTGTCCAACTTTCCTCCTAAGTTAAAGAGGCTGATTTTTTTTTTCATTTGTCTCTGGGTTTTGATAGGAAGAGAAGCAAAAATAGAACAACATCTCTTCCCGCTCGAGAGGAGCAGAGCCTGCTGTACTCCTGGGCAAAGGAGGTGGCCACCCACGAGGTGTAGTCTCTGCTGGGGGAGCTAAATGAACCTCTCCAACTAATGCCTGAATCCCCTTCACAAAGACAAATCATTGCATCCCACTGTTAGGGATCCTGCAGAAAATAGAATCTTCCTGATTTAAACACAGACATACTCTATGCAGATGACTGATCATACAGAGCTCCTTTCCTGAAACCAGGCTTTGATTAGAACATAGAAGGAGACAGGACAGGGGAAGCTGCCACAGGAAGAACAAGGCTGAAGAAAGAGAGAGATGCCTGGAGGCCTTTGTCTCCTATACAACTTGGGCCAGGCAGCTATAGCAGGTGAAGACAAGGCTATTCCAGTGTTGTCCAAAAAAAGAGAACTAAGATTTGCACAAGTATTTTCTATAGAATTTTAAAACAGGTGCCAGCTACACTCTAAAGACCTCAACTAATGTTTATTGTTGAGCAGGACAGTGAGTAAATTCATTAATTAAGACCTTGTTTATCCTTTATCATACTTTTAATTGTGTATTTCCAAACCAAGATGCACTACCTTCTTTTAACTCCATTAATTTAGGAATAAGTGGCAATATATTGATATCTGTGCATCTTTTTAGATTCTATCCTGAAGGGGCCCAAACTCCAAAAACTGTCCTAAATGTTCACCTTTACTTAAATCCTAGCATTTGGCTTAATCACACTATTACTTTTCAAAAAGAAATTGTGAGCCAATCTGCAATACATTAATTTGCTAAACATTCCTTTGCTAACTATTCTAATGTTTCATGGCAATCCCAACATACATGTTTAAACAGAATACATTCACACATAAAGTGAAACATCTTCTATTCCAAGAATAACTATCATCATTTCATGATTAATACCAGTGTAGCGTGCTGGCTGGAGTCTCACATAAATCATCAAAATGAATTAAAGTAGCAAAACAATAAAAGTTATCATTATCAAATTCACATTCATGTGGTTCTAGGTTCAGCTGGAAGATAGGCTAAGCACCTCTTCTCTCTCACTTTTGAAAGACATACATTTTTCAAGCCCCAGTAATTTGGTTAATAAATATATTTGCTTCCACACAATAAACATTCACTCTGTGCCAGTGTACTGATTTTAGTTATGATATTTTCCATAACCAACACCCCCTCCTGACTAAGTCACCCGCTCTCTGTGATTTGGTCAAGGGTGGCAAGAACAGCCAGCTCATGTGCTGACCACTGTCTTAGGGGTTGCCCTGCCACACTGAGCTCTGCCCTAAGAGTCAATGGTAATTCCCCCACCTGGGCAAATAAGGTCCCTCCAGAACTACCCAAGAGAGTAAAGAGAGAATTGGTCAATGACTGAAGAACAGAACAGAGGGAAGCCAGATCCAGACTACATAAAAACTAAATCCACCCTTCAGGTGGCCTGAAGGTCCCTTTGGCAGCTCAAGGAGTTGAAGGGCATGGGCAGGTACTGGTGGAACCCTTCACCTGCATTTTCTCATTAAATCCATCCAAAAACCTAACATAATGTTTTTATCCCCATTTTATAGATAAGCTGATTCTATTAGTATAAAATTAATGTAAACATGCTTTAAAAAGCTCAAATAAGCAATTATCACCAATACTCCACTCCTCAAATCCGTGTCTACTTTTGGCTGGCCACCAGACTATAGGAAGGAGAGGGATTCATAGGAATTATTATGGGACTGATGGGAACCAGAATTAGTGTACAAGGGCAGGGTAACAGAAGGAAGGGAGAAGATCCTCATGAAGGTTTCCCTCTTCTCTAAAAGTGGGTGTTGTAAAGGAAAAAAAAGAGAGAGAGAGAGACAAACCAAGAAACAAGCTCACAAATTATCTGTGATGGTTACCAAAGGGGAGGTAGGAGGAAGGGAGATGGGTGAAATAGGTGATGGGGATTAAAATGTACACTTATCATGATGAGCACTGAGTAACGGTACAGAGTTGCTGAATCAGTATATTGTACCCCTGAAACTAACAGAACACTGTATGTTAACAGAATTAAAAGCTTTAAAAAAATTAAAGAAAAGTGGGTGTTGTTGAGCAACAGTCACTGAGTTAAGAACAGAAAAGAGATGCTTTGGAGCAAGCGGGAAAAGAAATCAAGTCAGAGAGGAAAAAGATGGTGGGAAAGTGGCTGAAACTAGATACCATCATAGAGCACAAAATGGCATGTAGTTCAGAATTCAGACATGTGGAAGAAATTCTAGATCCCAGGATGTGATGAGACATCTGGAAAATCCTGGTCTTCATCTTGTCTCCAGGCAAGTCATTTCGACTCCAGGGGTCAGCTAGCCCAAGGGAAATTATTCTAGAAATGATGAATTAGAGCACCTTTGGCTGCCTATTTTAATCTTGTGTCCCTCTCATTGCCAAGAGGCTCTTCCTAACGTCCTTCCAAATGTCTCCAGCATTCTGTGCCTCTTCAATACCCCTTAGACACAGAGAGCTTCTGCTCAGCAGCATCCTCATTTCAGAAAATTTCATCAATCTGAAAATAGTCATTAAGCTGCCTCTTAGCATTCTGTCCTCTAAACTAAAGGGATTCATACAGAAGCTGGACAGCCACCTAGGGGGAGGTTACAAAGAGGATTCCAGCATACAAAGTGAGCCAGACTACACGATGCCTCAAGATATCTTCCAAACCAAGAGTCCTTGATTCAGTTCCTTTCATTTTTTTTGTGAAGTTTTCCATCAATTTGTTCATTTTTGTCACCATAGCTGTCACCTGTCCAACTTCTCCATATTCCTTTAATATTTTTAAATCTAATAGGCACAGGAACAGTTTCTCACAATATAAAACAAAGCCTCATTAATTCAGATTAAATTGGAAAAGTCATGTCCCACCAAGAAACCAGTGAAAAGTATTTTCAATTTAAAAAATTATCTATTATAGAATACTACATAATAGATATTAACAAACAAAATGAGAAAGTTAATGAAAGATGGTGAGTTATTTTTATGGCACTTTATACTTTTCAAAGTATTATTCCATACATTATTTTGTCAATTTTATTCAATATGTAAATGCAATTTATAGGTAGTAGATCATCAAATCTATATCAGAAAGACTTGAATTATCCTGATAACTTGAACTTTTAACTCAATAAGAATTATATATAATTATTCCAAGTCTGCATCAGAGCAGTCTGAATTAATGAGGTTCTGCTCTATTGTAGCTATTATAAACCTGACAATTTTATGGCCATATTATATCCCAGGATGTCACTCCCGTCTACATGTTAGTAATAAATACTATTTCTTCACACAGGAACTTTTGTCATAAAAGAGCATCCCACTTTAAAGAAGCTTCACCAAGTAAATTATCTTATATCTCAAACACCACAGATATGTTTTATATGAAAAATGTGCTAAGATTTCATTATACTCTCTAAAAACACTTGCTCTGACTTACAATGAGCATCAATAAGGAAGATATCCCAAGATGTTAAGGACTCAACATGTCACAGAAATTATCACCTGTTTGTTCCGGGGGGAAAAAAAGTCATAATTAATCCAAACTAACTAAACTAACTAAATCAACACATGTATAAACCCCATCACAGAATGCTCCATTTGAGGAACCTGGTGACCCTGAGAAGGTCTGTGAACATCATCACCATGTTCACTTTCTTCTTAAACCTGTGGTTGGAGTCAGAACAACTTACTGTCTTTTCACAATGGTCAGAAAGACAATGCCTTTACCTACCTTGAAAAGTCTTAAAATGTTAGCAACCATGATGGACACGGAGCTCGCTGCAGCACCTATGACACCAGAAATCTTGTCAGGCTTGGTGAAAATGGGTGGATCTCCATTAGCACACTTCACGTCAGAAGCGTCTTTCTCTATCAATGCCTGCACGAACGTTAATGACTGCTCCAAAGCATAGGTGTCCCTGGAGCATGTGTCAAGGATCCGGACACCCAGAGTGATATTGGAGAGGAGATCAGGGTCCTTATTAATCTGGTCGATTGCATAAAGCATGGCCTCCAGTCTGTGGATCCCCTTTTCCTTCTTCAGCTCCCCACAAGGTACCCCTCTCTCTCCCTTCGCATGGACAGGGAAGAGACCCCCCAAAATGATGTCCCCATCCACTCGTATGGAATGGGCATACTCCTGGCTGTGAGTTCTTTGCATCATTGTGAGGATCCAGTAGAACTTGGCGGTCAGGAGGAAGAAACAAGGGCAAGAGGCTGATCGCTTTCCCTCACATACCATTTTCTCCACAGGTGGTGTTGCAACCCAAGACCCAAAGTTTATTCTTGCCACAGAAGAAGGGGGACCACCAGAGGCTGCACCTTCTGGAGGCTACCATCAGGGCCCATGGGGGAAAAGGTTCTGTGGGTTTCAGCAAGTTTTCTTGATTTGAATGTCACAGTGAATTTCCATCAGACCCCTAAGGTTCAATTTTATTTCCATATAAAGTCAACTTGCCTGGAATGGTGCAAAAATTAGAATAACAGCTGAGGTTCTGAAGGTGGGATGAGGTCAACAATTCACGTCCTTGAAGTCAGCCCTGTAGCAGAATTATTCCTGGGGGGGCAGGGGAAGGGAAAAAAAGGGTTCAGTTCAACGGGTCTACATTTTTCATATTTTTAAGCCCTGTTTATACCAACCTCTTTGTTTGTTTGTTTCATTTCCCCTATTCAGTAAGAAACTACTTTTTTTTGTCCCCCTATGATTCTGAACACCTGGCTGCACTGCATCTAAACAGAGAGATTGATGACACTTTGGGAGCAAGAGAAACAGAGAAGTATCAGAAACTAGGCTGATTCTCCCAAGCCACAAAGTATTTTTATTTACCATTTTATTTCAATAAATCCAATATCCATGCAGGTAAAAATCCTGTGATTTATGGCATTATTTCTTTTCAAATCTGTTTTTACTTTTGACAGCTGTCTGAATTTAGCATTTAAATGTTGTCCACAAAATCATAATGAAAGTTTATTTTCTTTGATGTATTCAACAAGCCAGTCATCTGTTAATGACATTTTTGGTGCCTCATATTTCCCAGTGGGGAAAAAGTGATGGATGGATGGATGGATGGATGGAAGGAAGGAAGGAAGGAAGGAAGGAAGGAAGGAAGGAAGGAAGAGAGAAAGAGAAAGAGAGAGAGAAAGAGAGAAAAGAAGGGAGGAAGGGAGGGAGGAAGGAAGGATGGAAGTCAATCCAAGGACCCCAAGTGTATATGTTTTATAGCTTGTGAAAAGATTTAACATAAAATGTCAGCTATTTTGTATAAGTTATCTTATTATTCTCTGATAACAAAACAAAGACTTGAAAATGAGACACATGAGGAGGGTTATGTGTGACGATATTCCTATGAATTTGTTGGGGTAGAAGCAATGGGTATTCTCACAGTGCTGAAAGTAAACATTCTTTGATCCTAGAATCACAAGGAGCAAATCAGAGCTGGAGATCAATTGAAGAGCTTCTTAATTTTGTCTGACTCAGGGGGAAACCAGTTATTTCATCAAGGCTAGAAATAACCTAAAATGAAAACGTCTAACTAGCAAATCTAGAGAAAAAGTTTAGGACCTTCAATCTTAAATAATTCCATGAGGTTCTTTCAAAGGACTTTTGAGGAGGCTTAACTGAAAGCAAGAACTGGTTTAACATAAGACAATCTGATATTTGAAATGCACTTATAATTAAGCGAATAAACAGCACCAATTTGTTTTTGCAGGATGGTTCATCTAAGGCTCGTTTCTAACCTACTTTTATACATATGGGTTTAAAACCTGAAATTTGGACAATTCTCCTCTAACCTAGCCAACCAACATCTGGTTGTAGTTTCCATTCCCTTGTTTAATTTCCAGTTCATAAAATTTTCATTCCATCCTCCCTGTCCCAAAGGAAAGGATACTGCCTCCCTAGAGGATAACTGAACATATGTCCAAAAGCCTTCAGAGAAAGCTGCACTTTTTTCACTTTCAAATTAGAAAAGGGGGCTGGCTCATCATAGCCCACTGCCCTGGATTTCTGAGCATACACCTGGCGCACACTCAGAAATACAGCCATTGGCCCAGTCTGCTGAGATGGTTCTATTCTGCCCATGACAAGCATTCCCTGCCTCCTGCCACAGGCTAAGCCCTAGATTCCCTCCATTCTGCCCCCAAATACTTAGTCCTTTTCTGATTTTTCTCACCACTTGACTGACATTCCCTCATGTTCAATTCTCCTAGCAGCTGTTTCTCCCTCAGAAAATCTGTGAGTTGACAATAGCCTGACCCCAGGCATTCCACAAAAGGAAACACTCAGAAAGTCAACTTGACTTTCTGGCTAAACCCATTTAAGTGATGGACCATAAATTATATCAACCACCCATTAAGAGATGTAGGATTATGTTTTACAGTTTCACAAGGAACACCAGTTAGAAGACAGTAAAACCTCATTAACTCTGACCACTGATTCAGAGCTTGAGACCAAGTCCACATGGCCAGGCTGACCCTTAGCATATCCTTTCTGACAGAGTGCAGAATAAATGGATATGTGAAGGAGAAATGTTTAACAGGAAAGAGAAGGGGAAGGACACCTGTTGTTCTCCAAAGACCAGCCTTTCTTCGTTACACCAAGCCACTCCTAAGTACTTAAAAGAATAAATGGTTTTCAATTATACAAACATAAAAACTGTCCATCTGTTAATTACAAATCATCCTTCCCCGCTCATGTGGCATTAACCTAGTTCCACTCACTGTACAGTCCTGGAATTAATAAAATTGAGTTTCTTATAAAAGTATTTGTTTGTAATAATTTTTTAGTTTCTTTAGCATCTCATAGGTCCTTTTAGAACTTTAAGGTTGGGGATGAGCAGCAGTGAGGCAGGAATTCGTTTTATTTAGTAGATGAAGGCACTTAAATGGAAAATGAGAGAGGTTCCATTTTGGTTATTATTGACTGGACAGCTCACTTGAATTTCTGCTTAAGTTCCCTCCCCTGCAACATAGAATTCATGGTACACAACCTCTCAAAAGCTTGGTTTTCTTGTTTGTAAAGGAATGACAGAACCAGGAACCTGCCATGCAGCACATACAGCATAGCACCTGGTCCAGGGTACGTGCTCAGTAAACAAGAGCTGTCATTGCTAATCTAGTCTGTAACTCATTTCCCACTAAGGCAGAGCAACTTGTTCTATATTTGCCCAATTGGTGAGGTTTTTACTGAATTTTGTCACTTTAAAATTAAAATCAGGGGACGCCTTGGTGGCTCAGTCAGTTAAGTCAGCCTTCAGCTCAGGTCATGATCCTGGGGTCCTGGGATCGAGTCCAACATTGGGCTCCTTGCTCAGTGGGGAGCCTGCTTCTCCCTCTGCCTGCCCCTCCCTCTGCTTGTGCGCTTGGTCACACTCTCTCTCTGACAAATAAGTAAATAAAATCCTTTTTAAAAATTACATTAAAATCAGAACTACTTATAAAATACTGAAACATTGCAGTTATTTCAAAATTTGATATGACATCATAAAAATCAGACTCTCAACAACTGAACTGAAGGGAAACTAATTTCCCTTTTAAATTTTAAGGACAAATAAATTTCAAAGTTTGTGGAAGACCATATAAATTCAGTTTCATTGTGTAATCTTACATTGCCTAATCTTACTCTTATGCAATTCGTGTAAGCTTTAATCTAAACTCATCCTACTTGGAGTCAATGAGTTTTAAAGAAATAATGACCTTTTCATATGACAGAACTAAATAGCTCTCCTTCGTGTTCTGTGCTTGGCTTAGAATAAAACAGTTTTTCTCTCAAATGGACCTTTCTCTGGGAATGGGTACAAACCTCGCCTGTGCTGATGGACTTCTTCAAGGAGGTGTGAGGTCTGCAATCCTGAAATCAGCATCGGAGGGGAGCAAATACCTCACACTATTTCTGAGTCCACAACAAGGGCTTTACAACCTGTGAGGAGGCTTAACCATTAACCCTCAAAGCCCTTCGGGTTCACTCCCTCCTGGCCCTGGCCCGTTTTAGGTACAAGGAACATCATACATCATTAGCACTTCACCAAAAGTCCCTGCTGGTCCGGGGCAGGTGGGGAGGAGGCCTCGAGCTGGAACATAAGTTTGGGGCCTCCTAAGAGTGCTCTGTTTCCTAAAAGGCCAGCAGTAAGGACAGCTCCTCAAGGGCCAGGGCCCAGAATTCTGCTTCTCTTTATTTTCTACATACCTTCTCTATACCAAAGACCCCAGTATGTAACACAGTAGCACATGAATTTTCACACACCCATCACCAGCTCTTACAGAAATAAGAAAAGAAGGCCCAGAAAGATTGAGTATGGCCCAAAGCCCTGAGCTAGTGAATGGTACCATAGTCAAAATCCTCAGGCCCCCAAGATGGGTCCTTGTCCTTCAGAAAGCACTCAGTGCTGCAGACACTGGCTGACACATGAGTATGAAAGCCCTTCCCCTTGACTGAAATCTTTCAGAAATGTGTAGGTCTTCAACAGTTAGCCCTTTAAAAAAAAAATAATGGACCAATTAGGAGGAGACAATCTGGGGGCATTTCTAGGGCAGGGTAATTTCCAAATCCCTCAAAGCGTTGAGGATATCAAATACAGTTTGTCCAAACCCCTGCTTCAAACCAGGTTTCCTGGCCAGCCTTATGCCAATGAGAACAAACCCACCATCCCACAGAAGGCCCTTCAGGTCTGTTAGCAGGACTTCCTCCAGCACTTGGCAAGTGCTTTTAAGACATGATATGGACCTTGAGAGCTTAATCCTCACTGAGGAATATCATGAGCCAAGAATTGTGCTTTTTTTTCCCCTCATAAAAAGCCCAAACAGCATCCCTAGGCTGGATTTCATTCAGCTCTTTAACAAAAAGGTTAAGCTGAATATTGTCATCAACTCAAAATTGCAAATCTAGCAGTTTCACCTGAAACTGCCCACACTTGTAGCTCTTTTTGGTTCTTTTGGAAAATGCATCACATTTGTCTACAATCTCCTATGCTACAACATATGTGCATGGCCCTAGAATCTTGGGCAGGGGGGTGTCCCAGAGTGAGGATGGGTCCCAGACAGAGCACTCCCCTGGCAACAGAGGCCTGGAATGGGATCTTTGTTTGACAGTCACTGGCTGGCAACATAGAACATGTCACTTCACCTCTGTGTGCTTCCATTTCCTCATCTGTGAAATGAATGAGAGGACCATATGATCTCTAAGGTATCTTCCAGCTTCCCATTCTGAGATTCTATTATTTAATAAGGGAATGAGATTATGCTCAAACACCAGAGCAAGGCTTTGCCAGCTGAACACAATAACTGATTTTGTTTGCAAGCTGAGTGAATTTTTCCCATCAGTGAGAGGGTTGTGAAAGCTCTTCTGCACAAGCAAGCCCCATATTAAGAAAATCTGATACATGAGGAGCTCAACTTAAACAGATAAATTAGATGGTGACTGTTTGCATTACAAAAGAATTCACCACAGGTTTCCTTTAAATAGCTAAATCCCCCATGCATTTAAAATGCAATCTGATTTGGAATTCAATTTGTGCAGTTTTTTTCCCAATAACATAGCTATTGCATAAAAAGACCACGGTTAAAGTAATGAGAAGCCACTTTTATAGTATGTATCATACAAGAAGAGGGAAAGGGAGTGAAACCAACATTTGCTGAATGCCCACAGCACACCTGGAGCCTCACACACATGATCTCATTTCCATCACAAAACACACCTGTAAGATTGGTATCTTGCCCCCCATTTGGGAGATGAGGAACCTAAAAACAGAAAGATTATATGAATATGTCCAAAATCTTGGGCCAGAATTCAAATGCAGGACTACTGCTATGTTCTTTCCCTCACTCCACACCCCTTAAGTTCAGGAGACCACGACAGATAATGTGCACATGAGTGTGGTATCCTGGGGTTCAAGAAGTCCCTGATTCTAATCTCACTCCCCCCAGTACTTGCCATATGGCATTGGCAAGTCACTTCACCTGGGAGTAGTTTGTTTCTAAACTGAGGAATGATTTCTGGTCACCTCCCAAGACTGTGAAGTCAAATGATATAATAATGTAGGTAAAAGTACTCTATAACCTGCCAAGTGCTTAAGAATGTACAGAGATACTCTTAGTTTAACCAGTCCTGGAACTCAAATATTTTACTAGTGTTTTGTGCTTAGAAGACCTGAAAAAAACATTTTACCATCATACTCAGAGCCAGCCAGACCCTAACAAGTCATGTGTCTAAGGAATCAAAGGAGACTAAAGGAAAATTGGAAAGAAGTACCCCAGAGGAAGTCAATGCAAGTGCAGCATCTGACCAGGAGAATGAAGTTCATGGACACTTGGAGCATCCAAAGAGCTATTCTGAAGGAAGTGGTGATAAGATATTCTTCTGCAGTGAAAAGAGGATAATAGGAAACCTTCCTCAGTTGTATACAAGATATAACACAAAGCTTCTACCTCAAAGGGTCATTACCATTGGAAAAGTTAGCCAACAAACAGCTGGTAGGTTTCTATCTTTAGACACAATCTTGCCTGGAAAAATATAAAATTGGCAACACACATGCTCAATAATCTCCACAGACTCTTCTTGGGCTCTCCTATATCTTCCCACTTGTGCTCACCTGCTCCTTCCTCCCCCAGACATGTATCTCTTCCCCCCCTCAGTGCTGATGTGTCCTACAAGTCACACTCTTAAGACCTGGTTCTCCCATTACCTTGGCACTCCCCAGGGACTGAGGTAATTCATTAACAGGTATCAAAACCTAAAGAAGCATTAGTGTCATCCCCCAACTGGAACATCTGCATTTATAAGACAATTTCCAAGAGATCCATAATTTCTTTACCAAAGAAATGTATCTAATAGTGGTTAAGACTAGTAATGTAACAAGTCAAAGCCAGGAGTTATCATGAATCAGTAGCCTCTCAGCAGTGTCCCTCAAATCATTCCAACAGTAACGCCTACCACTCAGAAGGCAGGTCCTGGGATAAGAATACATCATGCTCAAGGTCCTTAGTCAGTGAGTTCATCACAACCTGTCAAAGCACCAAGTAGAAATGAAAATCAAAGAAAACATCTCTCTGAGCCAAGAAAGGAATGAGGGAGGGAGGGGGAAGGGAAAGAGAGGAAGGAAGGAAGGAAGGAAGGAAGGAAGGAAGGAAGGAAGGAAGGAAGGAAGGAAGGAAGGAAGGAAGGAAGAAGGAAGGAAGGAAGGAAGGAGGAAGGAAGGAAGGAGGAAGGAAGGGAGGGAGGGAAAGAGAGAGGGAGAGAGGGAGGAAGGGAGGGAGGGAGGGATGAAAGGAAAGGAAAAAGAAATAAAATTAAATTCTTAGGGTACAGAAAACCCATTCTTGTGATAGAAACAATGTGATTCAGCTGACTCTGTTCACATCCTCTTCTGGAACAACATGGAATGACCGTCCCTCCTGACAAAACTACATGTGTGAGTCTGGTGATGTCCAATCAGGTTCTACCAAGAAAACAGCAATAGTTTCCTGAACCTTTGAAAGCCAGCCTACTTTACAGGCATGGAAATGTGTCTGGGTCTTTGCTATGGATCCAGGTAAAAGATAAATCCGTGCAGCATCTTCCTTTTAAGACATTGAAACAGAACAACTCCACTCCCCTGACTAAAGGCAAGGTCCTCTTTATGTTGGACATTCTATCTACAGGAGGAAGATAGTAGGAAAGAAACTCGGAAAGAAAAACATCACTGATACCATGAGCGAGCTCCTGTGTGTGCAGTGTACTGTGCCTCATACCTGAAGACAACGGAACATTCTTACACAAAAATTGGCACACAGTGTTGCCAACGTGAATGTCAGCCTGTTGTTTGCTGCATAAATACCAATTAAACCAGCCTCCTAGCAGCTCTAACCTGCTCAGCTAAGTTTGAAAAGAGCACATCTCTCCAGGACGCTAACTTGCTGTCACACTTATAGAATCCCAACTCTTCCTTTTATCTATTCCTTTTGTATTTAGATGTTTTTAGAATTATTCAAGTAGTCATAATTTGCAAAGAGAGCATGGTAGGGCAGAACTAGCCTGCACAAACCGAATAGAACAAATAGAGCCTAAATGACGGTACAGAGCTGCGTTCTCAGCATCTTGTTCTTTATTCTGGGTAAGTCCTCTCCCAGAGAGCCTCTCCTGAGCTACTGCTCCCTATATCCGTGAGTTAATAGCAAGAATGCTGTCTTTATCTCAGGTATGATGCAACCTGTAGTTGACTCCGAAATAGGAAAATTGCATTTAAGAACCTTACTTCATTTTCCCTGATGGATAAGGCTTTTCTCTTCAAAATTATAAAACCACATATTTTCAAGAACTGGGCAGTGAATTTCACACAGCTGATTGTCTTCTACAGAGATTTTTCAAGACATTATTCACAAGCAAGTGACCAAGGTAAACTAAAGTGGTTTCTGTAGCCATTTGCAATTATTGACAAACAATTTCATAACGGAAAATGGGAATTACAGTCAAGTGCAATAAGCTGTTTATCCAAGATCTACCTGCTGGTGGCTCTTTTCCCTTTTTATTTTTTCTTTCAAGCAAAATACAAGCTATTATCAGAATGCATTTCTACTCTTTATGATATTTCTTGTCAATATCTCCACCACCAGCCTTGTTTTCCAGTTCTGTCAGTTGGCAGGATTTGTACTCAATTGCGATAGTAGCCGAAAGGGTAGCGTATTCCTGGGTGTTCCGAGAGACTCCCATGCCCTGAGGTCTGTAGGAACGCTCAAATGGCAAATAGGGCATCCCTTCCCCAGCAGGACTAGCTTCGGGGACTGTGGGGCTTGGGTAACTGCAGCTGGCGGGTGGGTCTATTTTTACCCCTACCATCCTGGGAGCACAGACACTCTGACCCCAGGTCCTGCAATTTGGGCCACGAGGGAAACAATTCTTCGGGGAAGCGTGGGGATGCCGTCTTGCGCAGTTGGACGACTTGCACACCCCTCTGCATTTCATTTGCACCAAGGGAGCGTGTCAGACAGACGGGTTTCTTGTTTGCTTTGGGTTTTGTTTGGTTTTTTGGTGATTCGGTTATATTTTCACCAACTGTATGAACCTCAAGGGATCTCCGAGCTGCTTGGCAGAGCAGATGGGCTCGCTATCCGCGCGGCTCAGAGGGTTCTCTATCTCTGTCTCTATCTCTACCTCTATCTCAGCCGGCAGCCACTCACCCCGCCCTCGCTCCCCTCTTTCCTGCTGCATCTTTCTTTTTCTTCTCAGTTCCTTCGGCTGTTGAACCCGGGCTCCGGGTAGGGCCCAGGGCCTTAGAAGTACCTGGTTTCTCTCGCCTTTCCCGCGCCGCTGGGGTATTCCAGTGCCGCCCCAGTCCCCCCGCACGCCCGGGGATCCAGCCTCCGAGCGCTGCGGGACCGGGAGCGCCTCCGCCCCGGCCCCACCTGGCTGCCCCGAGCGCCCACGCCCGCGCGGGTCCGCCCGAAACTGGGGCCACTCTGGCCGCAGGTGCTTCGGAGGAGCTGTCGGGCGTACCTGCCTTTGCTCTTTAAACTCAAAATCCCTGAGACCATTTCTCCTCTCCCCCACCCCCAACAGGACAGGGAACTCGTGTTTTCCCAAAAGCCACAAGGGGAGGGGGGGTGCGGAAATCCCAACCTCGCCGGGCTAACTCGGAGAATACCAAACTCAAAGCAGAGGTGCAGGGATGGAGGGGTTCTCGAGAACCCCCAAATCACCAGGCTTCTCCCGCGACTCCCGTCTTCCCTAGATCCTGGTTAGACATTCATCCAGCCCCGCTCTCAAGAAGGCAGGGGTTACCCAACTCATCCCGGAAGCCTCTAACTTCGGAAATCCCTCCCGTTAGATCTGCAGACCGGAGGTACCTCGTCATCTCGGCGGGGCAAGTCCGGATTCCGCCAGGGCAGGTCCAGGAGGTCACCCAGGGCAGGCAATCCAAGGAAGAGCGCTTTACAATCCTGCCGCCACACGCCCCATCAGAGCACCCTAGGCGCTCCTGCCCCCTTCCTGTCACCCTTCAGTCTCTCATTCGCCGACTAAACTTTTGGGGGATCACATCTCCAAGCCTTGGGAGTTCCAAGCTAAGCCTTCCTCTTTTCTGAACCTCTTCACTGGAATGTAATCATGGGAAGACAAGAGGGGTGGCTGCCTTGTTCTTTGCAACGTAAAATCAACAGATACCCAATCAAGCTCCATGCCCGGTCAGCCCCTCGCCCCCCGTTCCCGTCCCCTCCGCCCGCCAGTTCTCTCCCAGACTCCGATGTGCAAGGCCATTTACTTGTGCCCAGGAAAAACAAATCACTAAAGTGATCGGAGAAGAAACGGTGCACCTGGCTGTCCACTGAAAGGTTTTAAAGAAGAAAACGGAAAGGGGAATAAAATAGGGGGAATTCTCCTTTTTCCGCAAGCACAACCTTTGGGGGGAGTTTGGGGGTGGGGGCGTTTTTTCCCAGTGGTTCGGCACTTGCCCCGCTTTTCCTCTTTCTGCTGCTCGGCGCGTCTTACCCTGCTCCCCGCAGAGGGCGCGGTGAGGAAGCCGGCGGGGGGCCAGCATCTCCATGTCAGCGGCGCCGCCGCCACCGCGCGAGGCAAGCACCGCGGCCGCACTTGTGGCTGGTCTCTGGGCTGAGGGGGCTGAGGTGGCCCGGCCGGCGCCAAGTGTCTTCCATGTGAATAACAAATACTCCCACCGGCGGCCGCGATTGGTCTGCGCCCTGCGCCTCCCGATCCTCCGCCCGCGGCCATTCACCCCGCGCTGTGCGGGGAGCCAAGGCCGGGATCGCGTCCGGGATCGCCAATCGCTTTGCGCCAGCCAGTCACCTCGGGAAGCAGGAGGAGGAACCCCGAGGGGCGGGAACCCCTGGATTTCGGTGCCGCTGAGCCAGCCTGGCGCGGGCAGGGAGAGGGGCGCTCGGCCGACGGATTCCCCTCCGCGCTACATCACTTCAGCCCGCAGCAACGCCGGGACCAGAAATGTCAATAGTTCTGATTAAAACACACACACACACACACACACACACACACACACACACACACCCTCCGCACCCACACACACACACACACACACACACACACACACCCTCCGCACCCGCCCCGCCCCCAACAGAAAAGGGAGGACTCAAAGACTCGGGGGGTGGGGAGTGGCGGGAAGGGTAGGAAGAAGTGCGGGCGGATGGAAGGAAGAATATGGCTGTGGGGCGGCTGAGCAGCTCCGACTGCCTGGCGAGCCCGGACCCGCGCGGGAAGGCGCCGCACGACGGCCACGCGGAGCCGGGAGTCAGGACTGCGAGCCTGGGGTCCTCCTTCAGGAGCACAGCTCCGAAGAGGGTCACCGTGAAGAATACATGGTCGATGGCAAGTGTCGCCACACGCTTTCTCTTCGGGGATGCTCAAAGTAAAGCCCGCCAGCCGCGCGCTTCCCCTGCAAAGTTTACCTCACGCGGCGCAGCTCTTCGGCCATTTGTCCTGCCCGCAGCTCCGGCGATTGTCTCCCCCACCCTCGCTCCCGAGGGTCTCGGGGGGCGCCTTCTACCGAGTCCCCGGAGCTCGAGCATGGACATAGGACGGTCCCGCTGCGGTCACGGGGACCGTCGTGGTATTGAGCCCATTCTAGCAGCCGCAGATGCGGGGCGGGAAACTCCTGAGGACCCGCACCGCGCGGCTCCTCGGTTTCTGAGGGGGAATCTTGGGACTCCCTCCGCCCCCAGCCGAGGGAAACCCGCGGGCTCTACGGGCACAGTCCAGCGGCCCTCCCCCGAGTTATCGCCCAGGCACCGCGCACCTGCCCCCGCGCGCGCGAGAGGGAGCCCCGCGGCCGCCCGGCGCCGGGGGAGCGGCGGCCGGCGCCGCCTTGTGTTGGTGAGAAAGTTCCATCTAGAGGCGGCCGCGCGCCACTGCATCCCACACCCCAGGCCGCCAGGTAAGCCGGGGAGCCCTCGGCCGCCTCTCCCCGCCACCCAAGTGGGGAACGCTGCGGGACTGGGGGACAGCCGGTGGGAGATGGGGAGGATGGAGAAGGGGCGGATGGACCCCGTGCAAGGCAGCTGCGCCTCCCCCATTCGGCATCTCCGCAACGAATTTCAACTTCCCGGGCATCATGAACGTCACGGGCATCATGACAGGTATCTTGCATTATCCTGTATATTACTTATCCTGTTCAGGTTCCTTTAATTCTCGCACCAACTCTGTGAGGTGATGAAAATAATAAATTAAGTCCACTCTACAGATGAAGGAGGGAGCCGAGGCTTAGAGACACAGCTGCAAAGTACTAGAGCCAGAAATCAGAGCTGCCTGGCTTCCAAACCCCGCACACACTTCCTCCAGGGGCTTGTTGCTTTACGCAAAACTGGCATCAGTGTGTGAAGTTTCCACTGAAGAGACAGCTGTTTCGTAAAGCCACCCTCTTTGTCCCTTAGAAAAATCTACAGGTTTCCAGCTCAGGAGACCTCTTCCCTTTCACTCCCTTCTCTTCCCATTCGCATTCCCTTTCCCTCTCCCATCTTCCCATGAGGGCTACTTGATTGTAGAATCATTATTTTATGATCACAACCACCTGGAGGGAAGAAGGAGGCTTTGGAGAAATAAAATTGACTGGGTCCCCTGTCGTCAGGTTCCTAGATAGGGATCCTCAATCCACTATGAATGTATAGCACAGCCTTGAAGGGAGTGACCAGCAGGCAACACAGCCTGGAGCAGAGAAGGTGCTAGGAGAACCCCTGATACAGAGATCAGATTAGGGTTTGGGTGGGCTCATCAGTCATGTGTCTGCATGAAGTTTGGGAGACTTTCTTACCAACTGGCAGGGCTCCCTTCTTCTCTCCCAGAAGTGTGATTTCTCACTCAGCAGCCTGATTTCTGTAGTAGATAGCCCACCACTCCACCCCAAACTGTAGGCCAGTGGTGTATGTCTTAGCAGTTATCACAGGTCACAGGGGTGTCTGAGTCTCTTTCTAAACCCTTTACTGTGTATGCATTAATACATTTGGAGAGTGGAGACACAGCAGGCATAGCAAGCCTGAAAATACGCCGAGCCCACAGAGCTGCTGACCACACCATGGTCTCCAGGGTCTGCTAGAGGCAAGCTGTGGGCCCAGTAGGTAGATTGTTGCTCCAGGGTGAGCAGGGAGGGCAGCACCCTGGCACTCTGGCAGGCCCATTTCAGAAATGAGGACAGCATAGCTGGTTGGGGCTTTGGAGGCCTAATAAGGCTAAGTGAGCTGCTCAGGGGAGAAGTGCCTAATGAGCCTGCTTTTCTCCTTTCCATATTGATCGTCACCTGCAGGGAACTGGTGTCCTGCAGGCACATCGCTGCCTCTTTTGGTGCAGCCCTCTGAGAGATGAGCAGAATTGATCTCCCCGAGGGAAAGTTTAATTCTCATGTTTGGTTTTACATCATCTTTAATTCTTGAAACTCACAATGGGACCATCATCCCAGTCCTACATGGAATCTGGTCAATAGGGAATAGACCCATCACACATATTCTGGAGTGTTTTCAATGAGTTTATCTGGTGGCCCCAGAGCAAGTGACATAAACTCATGCACAGGTTATAATCCACCCAGACGGATGGCAACATCAGGGCAGAGGAAGAGAGATCATCTTCACAAGTCATTGGTCCCTGTCAGTTACACTCACATAATAAAGGCACTAGACTGTCCAACCCCTATTCATCAAGCTGAAACCCCACGCCTCTGGCTCGCCCTCTGCTGCAGCCTGTGTCAGAGGAGAGTGTCTAAAGCCCAGGCAGTCCAGACAGCAGGCAATTCCAGAGTCATCCACCTGGTCTCTCCTTGGGCTATCACACCGCCGTGTGAAATGTATCTTCAGAAGGTGTCTGACCTCATCATCCATCCCACCCCAAATATTTATGCAAACCAAATACATTTCCTGGTGGTTAATCCTCCAAGAAGATTTGCCTATAATCTTCTCATTTTCAGTTGATTTAAAATGTGAGAAACTGTCCATGTGTTAGAAAATGCAAAAAACAATGCCATATGTTTGGGGTCCATTTAACTCAAGCTGTGATATGTATTCCACACATGGAGATTTATGCCACAATTCCTGCTTTGGGGTAATCATTAAGACTCAGAACCTTTGCAGGCTACTCACCCAGGAGGAATATTGACAGCATGAAGCTCCCACATAGAGCAAAACTGACAGGGAAAAGTGGGAATGGGATTTGTTTCTTTTGGAAACTAAGACAATATTTTTCTTGCTAAACCATCTGCAAGTGGTGGTGAGTGTATCCTGTTGGTTTTGCTCAGCTTATTAAAACACTGGCCAATGAGGTTCGTGACAGTGATGTGCCCCTCACCCTCACAGCTCACACCTGTGTGTAAGAGTCATGGGAGGGATTTCCTGAAAGGATACATATGGCACAGTGTACATGAATCCCTAACTGGCTTCATTTGGGTTCCCCCAGAAGCACAGGCTGAGACAAGGATTCGAAGGCAAGTAGTTTTTTGTTTTTTAAGATTTTTATTTATTTATTCGAGAGAACGAGAATGAGAGAGAGAGCACATGAGAGGGGGAAGGGTCAGAGGGAGAAGCCGACTCCCCGCTGAGCAGGGAGTCCGATGTGGGACTCGATCCTGGGACTCCAGGATCATGACCTGAGCTGAAGGCAGTCGCTTAACCGACTGAGCCACCCAGGCACCCGAGGGCAAGTAGTTTACTTAAGGGGTGAAGGAAGTCCCAGTAGTCAGGTGGGGAAGTGAGCCAATAAAGTGTGCATTATCAAGCCACTTGCCACTGTGGGCCCATGGAGCTTACTACCAGTGGGGAACTCTGGAAGCTAGGGTAGAACACACACCAGAGTTGCCCCAACCCGGAGGTGAGGGAGCCATACACCCACTCCTATCAGGTGTTGGTAAGAACTGCTCACAGATGGTGTTAATTTCCGGCAATTTCAGCCTACTACCTGGGTGGCAGCCAGCCTCCAAAGGCCAGGTAAAACCCTCTGGTAAAGAAATGCAGGGCCTGGCAGTGAATAGGCAGGCAGTGTTTAATGGAGAAGGCTGAGAAAATATAGCAGGTGACAGCATCTGCAACATCTGCTATTAGGAAAACCACACAACACTTACAAGGATCAAGGCAATGTCTCTCCACATGTGGTCCTGGGACCACCTGCCTCAGAATCACCAGGGAGCCAGATATAGGCACAGATTCCTGGGCCCAGTCCAGAGCTGTTTGAATCAGACTCACTGAGATAAGGCCTGGGGATCTGTATGTTTTGCAAACATTCCAGGTGATTCTGATGTTCATTAAAATTTGAAATCCACTGCTTTCAGGAAATCATTCTCTTCACAGGCAACCAGCAGGCAGCATGTTTAAATATGTAAAAAGTTACTTGCAAAGCCTAAGGAGACAAATCTTAGAAATCAGGAGCCTGGGGAGGGGATGCCCATGCTGTCCAGATCTTTGTTCTCTCTTTTACAACTCTTTTTAAACTGAGGAGGTTCCACCCAGTGTTTTCTGAGAAAGAAAAGAGGCTGAGTTTCACCTAACTCTGCCATTGATAAATCATATCCTCTTGCCCTTTTAACATTTCTGCACCTTGATTTTTTACCTGTATGTGGGTATGGAAAAGGCAGCCATCTGTTCAACTCCCCTATCAATAACGTAGAGCTGTCACTGGAAAGGGGCTAACACACACACAATGCACACACACACACACTGCATCTCCCCACCTCTCTTGCACTAGGTGGGGTCACATATGTAGTTGTAGAGTGAACAGAAGCAATGCACGCCATTTCTAGGCTGAGGAAATTGAGAAGGAGATGCTTCCACCGCCCCACCGCCCCACCCTTTCCCCTTCTTCCAGGTGGAGGCAGAGACTTTCATGGTCCTAGGAATGGCTGCTTAAGATGGAAGGGCCCTGGGTCCTCAAATTGCCAAGTTGAGGAATGCTGCTTGATGACCAGAAACATCCACACTGAATTATTAAGTGAGTGAGAAACTTTCACTGTGTTGAATCACTAATATTTAAGGATTCGTTTGTTATAGCACTTAGTTCTTATTCTAACTAATAAAGTGGTATTGGAGGAGGTCATGGAGAGGACCTAACTGCTGTTAGGCAACCACCCAGGCAATCGGTGGTTCCTTACCCTTTCTCCTGTCCTTGGAATGTGCATTTTGCCTACGATTCCCATGCTAGCAGCTGTTGCAAGGACATAGCCTTGAGAGAGTAATGTGTTGTTGAGACCATCTGGACTGGATACGTGACTGAACCCCATTAAGGCCACTGTATAAACTGTTAAGATTCTGGTGGGCAGGCAGAGAGATCTCTTTGTCTTGTAGCCACCCAAGACAAGCCTCATAAGTAAGTTCCCTTGCTTGTTACGCCTACCACATACCAATCTGGAGTGGTCTGCCTCTTCCTTAGGCCTCCTTGCCCTCTGCATTCGGAGACCAGTTTCAGATTTCACCCAGTGAACTGCCAAGATTGCAAACCAACATGTGGACATGGTAAAGTGTGTCCCCACTAAACCCAGGAGACACAAGAGAGAAATATCTCTGCTTCTCTAAGAACCACTTCAGCATGGTTACGTGCCCTTCCTTAGCAACACTTGTGCCCTCAGATGCACAGCGCCACGTCCGTGTCCTTTCCAAGCCCCATGCTCCCTACCTCTGGCATAACCTGGCCTGAGAGAAGGAAAAGATAGCAGCATTGCAGTGTTTGCCTCTTCCCTCCCTGGGACCAGACACATCTTCAAGCCAAGGGGACTGCTACTGATGAGAGAATTGCTTCTCACGTCCTCTTAGAGGACCTCCTTCAAGTATCAAAAAAACATTCTTTTGAACTAGCTGGGGAAAGGAATCTGTATTTCCCAGCACTGAAGCACCCTCATTATTTCTTCTCCACCTACCCTTCTCAGACCAGCTCGGTCCTGCCTTTTCCTCAAACACTTTCCCAGACTTCTAGAACACCCTAACATGACCTGCACAATTTAGCTGTTAGTGGTTTATATTAATGCATTTTTTCTCTTATTGCATCTCTATCAAGCTGGACTGTTTTCTCATAGGGTGTAGTAGCGACTTCATTTGAGTCCTTGCGCCCTTAGTAAGTAATCATGAGTTCCTGGGCTATTAACCTTGGAAAGAATCAAGAGCAATACCACCACCACTGTAGCTGCCACGACCACCAGCTATCCTCCACCGCCTCCTCCTCCATCACCACCACCTGCACCACCTCTACCTCCCAGTCCCCTACCACCACCCATCACACACCCACCTTAGTGCCCTCCAAGGCTAAAAGGTGACACTAGAGAAAGCTTAATAGAGATCATATTTTTAAATCACTTTGTAAAAATTGCTGGATATAACTCAACCCCAAATGTGATTTTACATTTCAGTTCTTTAGGTTTAAAAACTGTCTAAACCTTACTCTAATTATTCATTAAATTTTTAATCTGAATCTCAGAAACCTGTGTTCTTATGGGAAAAACACTTAAAACAATGTTTGGCAGATAGAAAGAACATAAATGTTAGCTACTAGTTGCTATTGTCCAAGAAACAACTTGTATTACATTTCATGTAGCTTTAAATTTGTACCAAAGACTTCTTGTGATAATTTGATGTCAGAAATGAGCGTTCGTTTCATGAGACTTCCAGTGACAGGATGTCTCGGCTTGCTTTGCTTATCATCAACTGACCAGGAAATAATAAGCAAACAAAAGTATACAGATGAACATGAACTCAATAATGAGTCCAGATAAGCTATTTGATTCTTTCCAAGGCTAATAATCAAGTAACTCATGATTACCCACTTGGCCCAGGGAACTAAATGAAGTCATAGCCTCTACATCATAAAATAACAGATATGCCTGATAGATACGTAGTAATACAGAGAAAATGTACAACAATCAACAGCTAAATTATATAGGTCAGAATCGGGTGTTCTAGGAGTTTGAGAAGGTTTTGAGAAGAGAGGACCAAGCTGGTCTAGGAAGGATGGGTAGAGAACAAAATAGTATGTTCCAGAGCTTACAGGAAACACAGCTTTCCCTTTCCCACAGTCCCATAGTCCAAAAGAATCTTATTAAAATATTATTTCCTAGGTATAAAAATGTGGCTTATGGTAAGCAAATCATGAAACTCACTCAGATGTACTGAGATACCAAAGGAACCCAGCTAAAAAAAAGTTAACTTACAAGACAGCATAGTAGGTATCTACAACTGTATGACAAATTAACCCAAAACTTAGCAGCTTTAAACAGCACACATTTATTATCTCACAATTTCTATTGGTCAAGAATCCAAGCCTGGCTTACATAGGTCTCCAGCTCAGGCTCCCTCCCAAGGCTGCAGTCAAAGTGTTGGCTGAGACCTTAGTCATCTCAAGACTTGACTGGGACAGGATCTGCTTCCAAGTTTACTCAGTGGTTGTTGGCAGGATTCAGTTCCTTGTGGGATGTTGGACTGAGAGCTTCAGTTCCTTGCTGGCTGTTGGCCAGAGGCCACCCCTAATTCCCTGCCACATGAACTTCTCTATAAAGCAGCCAACAACGTGACAACTAGTTCATCGGAGTATGCAAGTGAGAAAGAAATCAGGAGAGTGCCAGCAAGATGGAGGTAACAGTCTTCTGTAACCTAATCTTAGAAGTGACATCCCATCACATTTGCCATTATCCTTCTATTCATTAGAAGTGAGTCACCGGGTGACTCACTTCAACCCCACTCAAAGGAAAGGGGGTGATTACACAAAGGTACAAACTCCAGGAAGCAGAAATCTTCAGGAGCCATCTTAGAAGTCTGCCTGCTACAGGAGTTGTTGCTTTGAAGTTGTCATCACAGTGAGGCTTGCAGAGCCTTGAATGTGCCTGCCTATGGCTCCATCAGGCACTCAGAGCAATTGTTAAGCAAGGAACAGCATCTACTATTTATAAATTTATAAACTGTGCAACTGACAGTGTTAATATATTGTTGCATTTAATGGGGAAAAAATTAGTTTGTGAGGTAGAGAATAGTTGGCTGGGATTCCATTGCTTTTTAACAGCTTTAATTTTATTATTTTAATTCTGGATGGTCACAAAGCATCTAATACAGGTCTTGCCTGTACCTAAACAGTCTTATTTTCTTTTTTCTCCTTTTGTTCCTTCCTTCACATTTCTTCCATTTTTGGATACTAAGTGGTAACTTCATTGGAGGGAAGAAGAGTGAAAAACATGATCATCTTCTGGAAGAATTACTGCACTTCTTAATCTTTTTTTTTTCCCCATTTCAAGTGAGAAGAGGGAGGCAGGAAAGAAAGCAGTAAAGGAATCAAAGAGGGGAGGAGAGAGAGGAGGGAAAATGAGGCTCTGGGGAAGACTCTAGCCATCTGGGGTTTTATTGCCTTAAATTACAAGTGAGGGAGGAATTCCCAGTTCACTCTTCTGAGATAGAAAAGCAGAATCCAGGAGCATTTCCAGGGGCAAGTTCTGGGTGCAGTTGTTTGAGTGGGAAAGAGAGTGGTGGCAGAGGCGGGTATGCAGGCCGGTGGGAACACTAGGGGCTGCAGACGGGAAGGCTGCCCAAAAGCAAAGAGGAACAGTGAGACCTGAAGAGTGGGGCTGGGAAGGGCAGGAGAGGGAACAGTGCCCAGAATAATAGCTGGTGAGCAGGGCCAGGTCCCCATAAGGGGATATGAAAAGTGAGAACTTAAACAAGAGGTAGAGAAGGAGTAATCTTTCCCCAAGGATGTGTTAATGGCTGCTGAGAACATGAAGAGGTATTCAGATGGGCCCATGGAAAGTCTCCATCCCTGAAGGACCTGCTCATTTTTCTCTCCTTTCCTTCTCCAGCCTTCTCAGACTTTACCTCCTAATTCTACCCTTTCTCTGTTCACTTTCCTTTCTTCCCATCTTTTTTTTTCTCTCTCCTTCAGTCCTTACTCTTTATGTGACCTTATTACAAAATAAAAGGATATCTATTATATATTATACTTCCTGAATAGAATTTCCTGTTCTTTGCTCTAAGTTAAAACCTTAACAGATGGTCACTATTTTTAATTTATGTAACCTTCAATAGGCTTTTTCCCCTTCTCTGACCCTTGATAGAAAAAAAGTTTTCATGTCCCTACGTCAAACCGTAATAGTTGGGTTAAATCTCTATATGATGTGCTGGGCTATGACATAGCACACTTGTCAGTAAATTCTTCCTTGATGCAAGTGTCATTTTTTTTAAGTCTAAGGTTCCCAATTGGACATTAGCATGACCACCAAATCTGAACTAAATTTAAAATCTTTGCATATAAACTGTGGATTGAAAATATCTTACAATATAAAATCAATACAAAGAAAGACTTATTAAACTCATTAAACTGGTCTCAATAATCTATATTGCAAATATATTATTACATCCTAATGATTGACAGTAAAGAGTTTCATTGGCAGCAATAGAAAAAAAAAGATGATAAGCAACAATTTGATCTCAGACTTTGAAGAAAAAAGAAAGCCTAGCTCTCAAAAGCCTAAAATTAAGCTTTTCACCTCAATTCTGATACTATTTTAGCAGCATGTGTAGGGCTCCAGCTGCTAAACTCTGAAGTGTGATCCTGTCACTGTCACAGCTTAAGGAAGACTATGTCACAGCAGTGCCTTGACTAGAAAGACTCCCAAAGATAACTGAATGTCACTGAATGGTGCTCTGGCCACAAGTGAAGAAGGTCTTCACCCTCCCCCACACCATTCAAAGCCAAAACATCCCCTCTAGTCAGGAAACATTTCAGGTACACTCAGTGTCTCACCATAAAGACATTTAGACAGTAGACAGTGCTGAATTCCAAATTAATCAGGTGAGGATTTTGTAAACTCCCCAAGAAATAGACTAGCATGTCTTAAGGATGGTGCTGTACCCAACGCAGTATGCATAGGCGGCCATCTCACCATCTGACAAGACCAGCCATTTTGCCAGTGTGGCTCCTTCTGAGGAACTGTATTCAGAAAAATACACTCTCATACATTCATTTCTGAAGCTAAAATTTAGCATATAAGGTCTAAGATTTCCTTTTGTAAAAATACGTGAGAGCTGGGGGAAGAAATTTGAGTCTCTCCAAATTTGAGTCGCTCCCAAATTTGAGTCTCCTTGAGACAACCACTCTCACCTGGGCTTTGAGAAAAGACAAAGGGGTAAGAAAATAAAAAGTGGAAAGAAAGTGGGAGATAAGGCAGGAAGGGAATCCAGAAGGATGCTTCAGTATGTAGGGATAGAATGAAAGTCACCCAAAACACAAGAGCATTGTTTCTAAAGTACTCAAATTCAAGCCAAACATAGAATCACCAAGATAGAAAAAGCTGCTAAGGTTATCTTGTCCGAACCCTTCTAACCACAGTGAGGAAACTGATGCCCAGGGCAGGGCAAGGACTTGCCCAAAATCCCCTGGTGAGTTAGAGGAAAAGAGAGGACTAGAAGACTGGCCTGCTGACCCTGGCCCAGTCCTTTGCACATCACCCCAAAACTCGTATAAGGAGTGTTTAGGTTTACATTTTTAGATATGTATATTTGGTATATATGTTTATATATATATTTACATATAAATAAATATGTATTGTAGATTTCTTTCTCTGCATTCATAAATTATTCCATGCAATGTTCTTTTCAAATTAAGGTAATAGGTTTTCTATTATAAATCACACTCTATTGTTTACTGGATATTTAAATTTACCTGACCCAAAGTCTTAATCACAAGTATATTCAAATGAAGAAGACAAATAAAGTGAATACTGCAGTTTATTTACATTTCCCAAAAGCATTTACTAAGCATGACTTTTGAGCAGCATTATCCTAGCTACAGCTTCCTATAGTCAATCTTATTTTCAAGACATATGAATGAAAGACATGGAGCCTAAAACAACCTACACTCCTCCCTGAGAATAGGATTAATTCTTGGCAGTACCAACAAACTGTCAAAGTTGGCCAAGCTCCTCTTCCCAAGTTAACCTGACTTTAGTTCCCAGCCTTCCTCCTCCCAGTTCCTGACATACTCTCCCCCAGGAGCAAAATTAGGAACATTTTAACAGAAAGCCAATAATGGAAACTCTAAAAGTTTAATACATGCAGTCTACTTCTTCATTAATGAGAACTATTCAAATCACTAAGCTGCTTCAAACCAAATAAGCCAGGACTGAAAGCAGCTATATGTTAACTAGGTAGACAAGAAAATATGATTTCCTAGATTTTGTCCTTAACTAGGATTGAGCTACCTGGCTTCTCAAAGATGGCCTAAGTGATTTATTTTGCAACCTCTCTGACATGTTTAGGTTAGTGCCAATTTATATTAAGACAATGAGACCCTTTGCATTTCTAGAACTTGTTTCCTCCACCTGCCCTACCCCCTTTCCCAACCAGGACCCAGAGAGCTATGGCAAGGTATGGTGGAATTTCTGCAATGTCCTTCTCTCACTTCTATTCCTTTCTCTCCTTAACCAACCAACCAACCTACAAATAACTAACAAATCCTCTTCTCTCCACACTAACTCCCTCAACCCTCCCACACATTCTTAAGAATGACTGAAATTTCTCCTCAAAAAAATATTAGCAAACTGAATCCAACAATACATTTAAAAAATCATTCACCAAATCAAGTGGGAGGGTCACAGCAATCAGATAACAAAAAGAAATAAAAAAACATCTAAACTGGTAAGGAAGAAGTAAAACTCACTATTTGTAGATGGCATAATACTACCAATAGAAAACCCTAGGGGGGCCTGGGTGGCTCAGTTGGTTGAGCATCTGCCTTCCCCTCCAGTCATGGTCTCAGAGTCCTGGGATCAAGCCTCAGGTGGGACTCCATGTTCAGTGGGGGATCTGCTTCTCCCTCTCCCTCTGCCCCTCCCCCTTGCTCATGCTTACTATCTCTCTCTCAGACAAATAAATAAAATTTTAAAAAAAGAAAACCCTAAGGACTCCACCAAAAAACTACTAGAACTGATAAATGAATTCAGTAGGTCGCAGAATACAAAATCAATATATAGAAATCCATTGCATTGCTATACACTAAAAATGAAGTAGCAGAAAGAGAAATTAAGAAAACAATCCCTTTTACAGTTGCACCAAAAATAATAAAATACCTAGGAATAGACTTATGGAGGTGAAAGACCTATACTCTGAAAACTATAACACACTGATAAAAGAAATTGAAGACAGGCGCCTGGGTGGCTCAGATGGTTAAGCGTCTGCCTTCAGCTCAGGTCATGATCCCAGGGTCCTGGGATCGAGCCCCGCATCGGGCTCCCTGCTCTACGGGGACCCTGCTTCTCCCTCTCCCTCTACTGCTCCCCCTGCTTGTGCTGTCTCACTCTCTATCAAATAAATAAATAAAATCTTTAAAAAAAAAAGAAATTGAAGACAACACAAATAAATGGAAAGATATTCCATGCTCATGAATTGGAAGAACAAATATTAAATGTCCACACTACACAAAACAATCTACAGATTTAATGCAATCCCTATCAAAATGCCAAAAGCATTTTTCACAGAACTAGAACAAATAATCCAGAAGATCCCAAATAGCCAAAGTAATCTTGAAAAAGAAGAACAAAATTGGAGGTATCACAATCCCAGATTTCAAGATACAATACAAAGCTGTAGTAATCAAAACAGTATGATTCTGGCACAAACATAGACATGTAGATCAATAGAACAGAACAGAGATCCCAAAAATAAAACCATGATTATATGGTCAATTAATCTTCAACAAAGCTGGAAAGAATATCCGATAGGGAAAAGTCTCTTCAACAAATGGTGTTGGGAAAACTAGACAGAAATATGCAAAAGAATGAAACTGGACCACTTTCTTACACCATATACAAAAATAAACTCAAAATGGAGTAAAGACAAACGTGAGACCTGAAACCATCAAAATCCTAGAAAATAGCATAGGCAGTAATGTCTTTGACATTGGCTGTACCAACATTTTTCTAGATATGTCCCCAAAGCAAGGAAAACAAAAGCAAAAATGAACTATTGGGACTACATCAAAAGAAAAAGCTTCTGCATAGCAAAGGAAACAATGAAAAAAACTAAAAGACAACCTACTGAATGAGAGAAGATATTTGTAAATGACATACCCAATAAAGAGTATCCAAAATATATAAAGAACTTATAAAACTCAGCACATGCACACACAAAAATAATATAAAATAATCCATTTTAAAAGTGGGCAGAAGACATGAATAGACATTTCTCCAAAAGCATACAGATGGGCAACAGACACGTGAAAAGATGCTCAACATCACTCATCATCAGGGAAATGCAAATCAAAACCACAATGAGATATCACCTCACACCTGTCAGAATGGCTAAAGTCAAAAACAAGAAACAGCAAGTCTTGGCAAGGATGTGGAGAAAAAGGAAACCTCTGCACTGTTGATGGGAATGCAAACTGGCCGAGCCACTGTGGAAAACAGTATGGAAATTCCTCAAAAAGTTGAAAATAGAATTACCATATGATCCAGTAATTCCACTATTGGGTATTTACCCATAGAATATGAAAATGCTAACTTGAAAAGATATATGCACCTCTACATTTAATGCAGCATTATTTAAAATAGGCAAGATATGGAAGCAGCCCAAGTGTCCATCAATAGATGAATGGATAAAGAAGACGTGGTATATATATAATGGATGTGGTATATATATATATATATATATATAGAGAGAGAGAGAGAGAGAGAGAGAGAGAGAGAGATGTGGTGTACATATAATAGACTATTACTCAGCCATAAAAAATAATGAAATCTTGCCATTTGCAAGAACATGGATGAATCTATTTTCTGTTTGTTTTTAAAGAATTACTTTTAATTGCATTTTTAACACATAGGATTATGCAGTGTGTAGCAATTCTTAAATCCAGTTTTCCTCTCTATTCAGTTTCTCTCATCTCTTTGGTTCTTACTTAAATGTCTCTCTCTCAGAACAGTAGAGTTTTTAGATTTTTCCAAGTCTCAATGTCTGACTCAGTAGAAGACAGCTGGTTTTACATATTTGTTTCAGCCTTAAAGAACATGGATAAATCTAGAGAGTATAATGCTCAGTGAAATAAGTCAGTCAGAAAAAGACAAATACCATATGAATTCACGCATATGTGGAATTTAAGAAATACAGCAGAGAAAGAAAAAAGGGAAACCAAGGAACAGATTCTTAACTATAGAGAACAAACTGATGGTTACCGGAGGTGGAGTGGGTGAGAGGATGGGTAACACAGGTAAAGGGGATTAAGAGTATATTTATCATGATGAGCACCGAGTAATACGTCAAATTGCTGAATCATTATATTGTACACCTGAAACTCATCTAACACTGTATGTTAACTATACTGGAATTAAAATGAATTTACTTATTTATTAATTTTTATTTATTTTAATTAATTTTCTTAATGACTGAAATTCCATCATCCATTTTGTTCATTATATTGTTTCAAGGGGAGTCCCTCTTTTTATCTCTTAGGTGCTCAAATACCCTTACATTCTCTATTTCAATCTACTCTCAAGAAAAGATGGAAAACACACTAAAATTGAAATGACTACCAGCACTTAAAAATGTATGTCTCTCAGGGGAGGATTTGCATTTTAACAGAGTTCTGTGAAGATATATGCCCAATGCCCATCCAGTTTCCAGGGCATAAGAGACTCTCTTTTTGTTGAATTGAATTGATATATAGCTCACTGGGCAAAAGTTAATACTTTCAAATCAAACTCTGTCTTTATTAGAGCACTGCTTTCAGAGTGATAATTTTCTATTGATAAAAGTTCATACAGGAGCATGCTAGAGTCGTGGATGACCAGGTAGCCTTTGAAAAAATGTTTGATTAAAACACTGTTGTTTTAGTCTTGGCAAACAAAATAACTCTTGTGAAAAAATTTTAATGGATGTCTTGTCTCACCAACTGTTTTATAAGCTTGAATTCAGAAAAGACATAGATACGCTATCTGAAGGACTTAATTCTCCTCAGCTCCTGACACATGTCTTACCTGTAACTGAAGTTCAGCAGATGCCTGCTGAATAAATGCACGAATTGGTTAATAAAAATGAAACGAATAGGATAGGTGGATGGGTAGATGGAGGGATGAAAGAAAGAAAAGAGAAGAGTATCAATGGACTAGACGGGGAGTCCCAGATAAATGCCACAATTTACTTTCACCCAAGACAAAATTTAAATAGAGGATCAATTAGAAAGCAATGTATATATTAGAGACAGAAAAGGGAGAAGAAAAGGAAGACGAAAGGATCAGTGCCAGCAGCAGTATGGGCAGTAAGACAGTGGTGACGGTAAGAAACCCTTGGCACGCCAGGGTGTCAGAAAAGTATCTGAAACTTGGAAACAGGCAAAAAGAGATTACTGGGAACCCTTTCGGTAAAGGGCTGGGCTTGGCTTTTTATTGTCTAGGCCAGTTTACGACTCTGCAGAGGAACAGGTTAACTTGTAGATGTTTGTTTGGTAGAATAGGTAACCAGACAGGTTATGGTTTATGGCTCTATTGGATATTAACCAGTTTTGTATATAACCCCTTAATCTTATCTTAGTTTTGCCTGTAAATGCCTAGCTACTCAAATGTTCTTTTGACCAGTTTTAACATCTTACTGGTTCTGTCATTAATGAGTTAAATAAAATCTTTGGTATATGTTCATTTTATATTTGCATGAGAGTCATGATTTTCTCTTTACCAAAAGTATCAAAGATCTTCCTTACACATCATTAGGGAAACATTAGTGATTTAGGAACTAGAACACCTAGGGTTCTGCCTGGGTCTCAGGCTGTACAATACAACCAGCCACTTTGATGTCTGGCTTCTCATCTGAGAGAGTCATTATTTTCATCCAGTGCTACCAGAGGAGTAAGAAGTAATATAATTCATATACTCCTTTTCAATGGCCAAAATAAATATTTGTTCATTCAACAATGCTTATTAAGTACCTATCTTATATGTTGTCTGTACTAGGAAATATGAGGAAATATATTATTTTGAAAAATTCAGTTATTTTCAAGTTATAGGGACATGAAAAGCCATTGTACAGTTTTTTTCCCAATTAAAAAAAAAAGGAAATGTAATGGTTCTCTTTCTGTTTGAAGGAGACTAAACTTGGAAATTCTATACCAATACTAAAAATATGCCTTCAAAAGGGCCAGTGCTTTTCTAAGACCGAAGAAGGAAATTATTCCAAAACCCAAGCCAATTACTAATATTTGAAAATTCCAAGAAATTGGGCAACAAAAACTTGAAAATCCTTAGACAAATTTCTGTATCTGTAGTAATTAGATTGAGGTCTACACAAAGCATATATTGCTCTCTCATCCCTCTAATAATTACAATGAACTGGTAATCCGAGATGACCCATTCAGACTCGTAGGTTGGTGAAAATGCTGTGTTAAAGAGATCATGATGGTAGGTTCTCTTCCTAGATGAGCTACTTAGTTGTACTCAATTCCACAGCTGAAAACTGGTTCCATATCTTCATTTAGCCATAGGAATATGGGGCAGTATGAATTAAAGAGTTCATAACTAGGAATCAGAGAACTGGGTTTTAGTCTAGATTCTATCCCTAATGGCTAGATATCCTTAGGTGTCCACTCCTAAGGTCCCTTATGAAGTCACATGTTGGCATTATTACTATGAATGATTTAGACAGAGTTTGCCAATAAAATTAGAAAGTAACTCACTAAAATATAGCAGTAAGATAAATTGTTAAATGTTGCTAAGAAGTGGTGTAATAAAAGTTTGGAGTAACTGATAAATGGAGTCATCAAAACAAACACATGTGAGCAGCTCAGAATAGAGAAGAGCGTGCCCTAAATATAATCAGGACTTATTTAGACCAAAAATTCCTAACCTGGAGAAACCTAACACAGCAATTAACATTAACCTAAGTCAAATGTCATTTTAGCAGCACCCTATTTCCTCCCTCTAGCTCTGTGCTCACCAAGATGACATACTATCCATGAATGGACTACTCATTCAACCAGCTAGAAGGGTCGGTGGCCCTTCCACTGCAATTTGGTAAACTGGGATTCCTATTTCTTAATAAAATATCCTATGAATCTGGTTTGACTTAATCAACCCCAAGACCACTTAAACTTCATGAAGTGACAAATTCAATTTCATGACTTTGAAATGAAGATCTCACTTCCGGCTAGAGTAATATAATTCCAAAACTGAAAACCATGAGGTTCTACCTGAGATAGGCAGCCAGCCACACCCTTATCTGCAATGAGATTGCCTCTGTGGGGCTTTGACCAGAATTTCACGTAAATAGGAGACTACCACTAGCAAACTCATTGATTAGGCTTCATTTTAATCATGTCTTCATTGAAGCACATGTCCCCAACTACATGATGACAACAAAAGAGATTTCAAGAAAAAGGAAGAATTTTCTATATGTGAAAGCCACTGATTCAATACCCTACCACTCTACGGTCTTTATAAGTTGTAGAACTTGAGAGAGCAGCCTGGGGATATAGATGCTTAAGACATTAACATTTCAACTTAACTATAGTAGTGAGAATTAATTGTTATATTTTATTTCTAGAGAGCTCTTCAAGAGAGGTTACAAAGCACTTGCATTTCAAGTCAACAAATATTTTCAGAAGGCATGTTGCACCTAAGAACTATGCATTTCAATCCCCACCGCTGTCAGTAGGTTCCAATCACTAACCAGCCAAATGGTAAAGGTGCCAAAAGGGAGCAGTTAAGCCAATTTGAATGTCTTAATACGACAGACTCTTCCATTTTTTTTTTTAAGAAAGAGATTAAAATTGAAACACTGAATATTTTAGGGACTTGATAAGTCTCTAAAGTTACTTTTTTTTTTTTTTCCGCTTACGAACCTTAGGGACAAATTTCTGGCTGTGATCGCTGGGTCACCTGCTTTAAAACCACAGAAGAACTTGATGAGAATGCAGATTTCTGGGTCTACAGATCTACTAAACCAGTGCTGCTGGAGTGGAGCTTAGGAATCTAAATTCTTCATATATTCCCCAGGAAATTTCTAACACATGTTAGGTGAATAGGACCCTAAAAATAAAAATTAACCTGAACACCATATTGCTAACTTCAGATCCTTTTTGAACTGTATCTATTTAATGTCTCTCCCTTCTTCTCTGGGTTAGTTTATTTCATAGCAAATTCAAGAATGTTGAAATGCAGCTTTCTGGAATCATCTCCTCTCTCTGACTCTCAATCACAGCCCAAGCCCTCAAAACCACATAAAAGGTCACATTCAAACCTAGGCTTACAAAAACCACTAATTTCTCTCAGTTTGTGTGGAATTGCCTCTGTCCTGTCATGACAAACCATAACTCAGTCTGTTTTTATCAACTATAATTCTGTTACAAAGGCTGTGATTCTGGTGCTGAAGAAAACACACTGGCTTTGGTGGTAGGCAGACCTGTCATGATCCTGTCACTGGTAACTCCTTTTATTTCGGACAAGTCACTTAATCAGTCTGAGCACTTTTCCTGTCAAGAAAATGGGAATCGTAGAGCTTGGGATTGTTTCTGTGATATGTATGTTCAGTTAATTCGATCATGCTCTCAAGAAATATTTACTCAGCAACAGCTGTGCACCTGGCACCCCTAGGCCCTTGAGATTCATCAGTGAAAAAAAAAAAAAAGATTCCTGTCCTCCTGGAGCTTGCAATTTTAGGAAAAAAAGAGCTAAATGGTAAACAATAAATAAATGAATTATATCATAGGGTAAAAGTGTCAAATATAACAGGAAAAAAAAGGCAGCATAGATGGGATCAGGACAGCAGGGGTGGGGAAGTGGGTCAAGGTAGGCTTCTTTGAGAAAGAAGGATTTGAACTGATTTGATGGAAGGAGGGAGTAAGCAAGGAGAACATTCCAGGCAGGGAACAACTGGAGTAAAGGCTGTAAGATGGGGAAAAGAAAAGGGGATCCCTTGTCAGCCACCTTGAGGACTTTGGCATCTATGCTGGGTGAAATGGAGAATAGTTGTAGGATTTTGAAGAGAGGAGTGACATGAGCATAATGATTCCTTACCTATCATTAGAAACAATGTGCTTCAACTATACATTCTAAGATACGGCCTTAAGTCCAAAAAAAAATATTTTCATAGATGAATCCTTTTCAAGAGGAATAGAGTGTGCTTGGGCTTACAGTGATTATTCTTTACAACAGAGCTTTTTTTTTTTTTTAAATAAATCTTTTTTTTTAAAGATTTTATTTATTTATTCATGAGAGACAGACAGAGAGAGAGAGAGAGAGAGGCAGAGGGAGAAGCAGGCTCCCAAGGAGCAGGGAGCCCGATGCGGGACTCGATCCCAGGACCCTGGGATCATGACCTGAGCCGAAGGCAGACGCTTAGCCATCTGAGCCACCCAGCTTTAAAACAGGACAAAATTTGCCAAAGGGCTCTACTACATTTGTGTAACCATCTCCAAATACAATCTCTGGAGATCAGTGTGTGGTGTTTGTGTGTGTGTGAATGGGTGTCTGCACACACACTCTCAAGCTAATACCCGAATGTTACTGCCAGCCCTACTGACATTTTAGGGCAAAACTTTGTTCCTGGATGTTGGAGCAGGGTCTGAGGAAAAAGTAGTAGCCCTAGACCTCTAGTCATGGGCCATTATTCTGGTGCAAGAAATGAAAATTCAGCTCGAGAAACACAGAGCTCGGGCCACTTGACATTCTAGTGAACGATTTTATAAATTATGCATTTTCTCAATTCTGCATAGTTAAATGAGAAATGATATGTTAGATCTGTGCATGAGGAAACGGGCAGGCATTTAGGAGGAACCACATAATAAGTATCACAGTGAACAAGGGCAAAAGGATATCTTTTCCATTTTATTTTTCCACAAAACCCCTCTCATGCAGCACCATGGATTTCAAAGAAATTTTACTACTAGAACTTTGTGGTACATTTTAGGGATCCTAGCAGCAAGAGTATTAATTTCCCATGTTTCACTTCAATCCTGATATTTTTATTGAAAGTTAATTTTTCTTTACAGACCATCGTACTTGCTAATATTGCCTGAATAAAGTGTAATGATGCAATAAGGTAAAAATTGTCCCATGGAATAGACAAATGCCAGGCTATTGAATGGGGACTCTTTGTTTGCTGTTCCATCATTATTGTATGATGAACTTCATGGCCCTTTAACTATTAAACCTTCTTATCCAAAAAGGACAAACCCGTACTATGTTAACATGCTTATCTAATAAGAGAGGAGTGCAATAAAATGTGTTAATTTTCTTTTTTTGATTCTTCTGGAAAATTGAACTAAACCAAGTCAAATCTTCTGATTGGACATACAAGCTAATAAACTTCCTTCTTCATCTCTCTTCTAATTATTATATCATCTAAATGCTGGCACTCATTATTAAGTTATTCTTTCTAAGAGTGTTTACATCACTATTCAAATTGAATGGAAATCAATTGAGATGGAAAATATGGAAGTTTAAATGTATTCCTTGCCAATATAATCAGTAAGAGCATAGACTCTGGAACCAACCTGCCTGGGTTTGAAACCCTGCCTGTGCTCTGTGCCCCCTAGCTGTGTGATCAAGGGCAAGTTGTATAACCTCTCTCTGACTCAGTTTCATTGTCAGTGAAATGGGACTAGCAATAAGAATGTTAAATATATAAATATATATATTATATATATAAAATGAATTAATATATAAAGCACTTAGAGCAGTGCCTGACCTGTGATAAGTTGCTAAATAAATAGGAGAAAAGGAACACCAGGGTGGCTCAGTCGGTTAAGCCTCTGCCTTCAGCCCATGTCATGATCCTGGGGTCCTGGGATCGACCCCCGGGTCAGGCTCCTTGTTCCGGTGGGGAGTCTGCTACCCCTCTCCCTTTGCCCCCCACCCGCTTGTGTTCTCTCTCATGTGCTCCCTCAAATAAATAAAATCTTTCTTAAAAATTAAAATTAAATTAAATTAAAATAAACAGGAAAAAATATGAAAAATCAAATGGCTCTCTCTATGACCTACTCTAAAGAAGAAGGATTGGTGGTTGGGGGGAGACAATAAAATCACTACCTCAAGCATTATTTTACAAGCTACTTTCATAGCCCACCTGGTCTCATTAAATCTCTCCAAAGTCCTCTTGTTCATGAGGACCGTGCCCTCCCCCTGCAAAGGTAGCATCTGTACAGGTGATGCCGAGCATGAGGCCAAAACTTTCATTTCTTCTTTCTTTCTTGGATGTTCTCTCGGATTACTGGGGAAGAAACCTCAGGCTTGCCTCTGTGAGAGGAGATTTAATATGCTCCTCCTAATGTTATCTGTGGTATTTATGGAAGCTACATGGAGGGACAAACCCTAGGGGTGTGCAAAACAGAATCCAGAAGTGGTTTTATAGTTCACAACTCTCTGCCACCCTGGTAAAATGTTGATCCTGCCATCCCCAGGAGGGCTGACACAGACCAGAGTCAGAGCCATGAATATATATATATACACACACACCTTTAAATACACGCGTAGTAACCACCAACTCAACAATGGTTAGTCCTCAGGCCCCTTTCCCTCCTGGGTGTTCTGTACTTACTCCCTCTGCCTGGCACAGTCTGGTCCAGCTCACATGCTACCTCCTCAGAAAAGTCTTCCGGGATCCAGCTAGTGCCTGGAACAATGTTTAGCACAAGACAGACACCTAAAAAGTAGTTACACATGAATGAAGGGCTGATCTTTTCACAAAGTCAAATGACAGTGCTTATCATCTTTTTTCGAGGAGAAGAAATAGGTAACATACCCACAAGCTTCAAAATTCAAGTAACACAAAAGGATTTACAATGAAAAAATCTCCTTTATCCTTATTCCCCATCCATCCTGTTCTCCTCCCAAAAGTAACTGATGTTTCCAGTTTCTTGTGAATCCTTCAGAGATACTGTGCATTTGCCAACCAATACGTATATAGTCTGCCCTTGCCTCTGCCCCCACCCCGTTTATGACCATTTTAGACAATCTTCTGTTCTAACCTTCTCTACCCAGAGCTCAAAAAAACCTAGTATAATTGAACTTACAGAGTTATCAAATCAAAGAATAATTATTTGAGTTCTTTTAAACTGAGAGCTCCTCTGGTATTAAAAACTAGATATTTCATTTATAAAAATTTATTTAGCCACTCATTTTTCAGAAAACTATTTGTTGCCAAAGCCAATAAATGTAAAATCTGTAGATAAGCTCATGAGCAGATAATCTTTCTACAGTCTAGGATATATTAAGGAGAGGTTCAGAAACACATCAATGTAGAGCTGTGAGATATATTTATATTTAACATCAGTGCAAAAGTGATTTTTAAGCAGAGAGGGCTTCTTGAAACCAATTAGCCACTTTTAACTTTTGATTATTTTCTGGAATTACTTACATAGGTTAAAAATCTCCAGGTCTAAGGGAGCCTGGGTGGCTCAGTTGTTAAGCGTCTGCCTTCGGCTCAGGTCATGATCCCAGGGTCCTGGGATCGAGTCCCGCATTAGGCTCCCTGCTCTGCGGGAAGCCTGCTTCTCCCTCTCCACTCCCCCTGCTTGTGTTCCCTCTCTCTGTCTGTGTCTCTTTCTGTCAAATAAATAAATAAAATCTTTATTAAAAAAAATTCTCCAGGTCTATGTGATTGAGATCTAATTATGCTTTTTGAGCCTCTAATGCCAACATTCCTATATTTCTACCCACGCAACTGCATGAAACCATGACTTACCCTCTCCTCCTTTCCAGAGCACTTTTACCCGTCCCACCCTCCTCCCAGGGGGTAGACCAGTCTCCACCCAGTACAGCCCTCTCTACCTCTTTCTTTTATCCCCATTTTCAGATTTTCAGTTCTTACAAAAGTTTCTAAATTAACTGACTTAAAGTCAATACTTTCCCACCATGAAGCCTATTATGGAAATGAATAAAACTGAAGAATAATGAATTAAAGATAATTTTGCTTTTTGTACCATTTGCCTTATTTGACTCACAAATTTCACATTTAAACAAAAGAAGTTAGGGCTGAAATAGAAAACTATTACGATGAGAAAAGAAAAATACTTAATAGAAATTAAATTAATTATGAAGGGCAGGTATATTTCTCTTAAAAGGAAAATAGATAACTTGACAAAAGCATTCAAACAAGAGATTTATAACAGTATTAGTTATGCATTAAAATATGATTTTTTTTTTTGCATAGACAACTAGTAAATTGCCTTGGAAAACTTGGGCTTTTTCCCAACCTGTGGCAAACTGAATTAAACACTAAAAGGTATTCTAGGACCCAATTTAAATGTAGAGAAGGGCGTTTTCTACACACGCATCTCAAACACCAGTAGGATGTCCTACAGTTCAACTCAATTCTGACACTATCTACTCAGAGATAGCATCAGATTCCACAGGTTAAGGGCTCAGTCCTACAAGACTATCCACTTCCCACCCCCTTCAGAAGCCAGCTGCAAATCTAGGTGATTACTTGTGTTTGTGACTGGCTGTGAATCAGAGGTTCCCACAACTCCTTCCCTGGGTTCAACCCCTTCCCTCACAAAACTCAGAGAAACATTTTACTTAATAGATCAGTGGTTTATTTTAAAAAGGATATAAACCAGGAACAGCCAGATGGAAGAAGGTATGGGGCACGGTGTGGGGCAAAGACACAAAACTTCCATGTCCTCTCCAAGTGTGCCACTCTCCCCTAATTTCCATGCTTTCGCCAGCCAAGAAATCTCCACACCTGATTCTGTTGGGGTTTTATGGAGGCTTCATTACATAGGCATGAGTGATTAAATCATTGACTCTTGGCAATGGAACTAAATCTCCAGAGCGGTTCCAATCCTCTAATAACATGTTGGATCCACAGGCAACCAGCCCTCATCCTTAGGTGGGGGGGGGTCCCCAAAGTCACCTTATTAACATAACAAAAGACACCTTTATGGCTATCAAAGCTTAGAAGATTCCAAACCTTTTAGAAGCTCTGTGCTAGAATGGGGATGAAGAACAAATATATATTTCTTATTATCAATCACAATATCACAAACTAACTTCTGCACTTTGTCCTCTATTGCAGATAGGCTATATTTCAAACTGGTTAGAGAAATTAGAAAATGTGACTCTAGAGTTTTTATAATTTATTCAGTATTACATTTTTATATTACAGAAACTGTATATATGTATATCATATATGTAAATAGATATGTGTCTTTACATATTTTTTTTCATAATGGAAACTATAGAAAGCAAACCAACACTTGACAACATTTGCTTGGCTGGAAAAAATATGCAGAATATACACTGATTCACAAATGGAGGTTCACCCAAGGTGGGTATTAGAATCTCAAAAAAAAAAAAAAAAAGGAAGACAAAGAATGTGATTTTTTTTAATCAACCATGGGCAAGGATTTTAAGGGTTGCAAAACACTGGCATGTGAGAGATATAAAGGCAATAAATGAGTATCACGGCTGTTTGGGCTCCTGCCCTGAGCTCACAATCATAATTCTAACAGCCAACACTTTGACCACCACTCGGTGCCAAGTACTGGGCTAAGCATTATGGCACCATCTCATTTATTCCTCCCTGGCCCTCAGGGTACACACTATTAATATCTCCACTTTGTGGGTGAAAGCAGGGGATGCTTCCAGGGCTCAAATAACTTACCCAAGATCACACAGAGAGTGAATTCAAAGCCAATATTTGAAACAGGACATCCATGCTCTTAATCATCTTACTCGACTGGAAAGCACTGATTTTTGCCTCTCATTAATACAGTCCCATTAATATCCTTGCTATATTTGACTGTAATTACCTTACACAGTCTTCCCTTCTCTCAAACCGTATCATTTCTCAAGAGCTATGTTCCAAAGTTATTTGGATATTCAGCATAAACTAGCAGGCATGGATCATATTAGGATTCAAATTGTCGAATTAGTGGCTCCCTACAAATATGTCCTGTGGTGAGGTATATAATGAAAGCTCTTTTGTCTACTAGGAATAATAATACTAATAGCTAATCAGTATTATCATGTGCTAGGTATTCTGAGAGCTTTAATCTTATTAACTGAAATTGATTTAATCTTCATCACAACTCTGAGTAAGATACTATTATTATATCTAATTTAAAGATGAGAAAACTAAAAATGTGTTTCTTGAAGACCTATGAAAATATATGATCCCTATAAAGATATGTAAGGAAACTGCAAAATAAGTGCTTAATATATAGCTATATAAATGTAAGCAAACATATAAATGCTGCTATATATAGCATACATAGGCTCTGTTAATTACTGAATCCAATATACTTCAAATCTTTATTACATCTGAAAACAACTCGTAGGATAGATCTTTCTCACTTACAGGGATCCCTGAGTATATTCACTATGCTCGCTAAGACATCACAGCCAACCTTTAAACAAGTTACTCATTGCCAAATAACTCAAAAACAAAACTATAAAAATCTCTCAAAAGTCTTACAAAAAGAGAGAGAGAGAGAGACAGAACAAGAGAGAAAAATGTTGGGGAGTTTCCCAAAGGAAATGAAAGGAGCTCAAAATGCCATAATTTGTGCATGTAACAGCTTAAGAAGCCTAGGAAGAACTGAGGACTTGACATTCACTTTGTTCAAGTTCATTCTAAGTTTAAGATGCTCCAAAGAACCACAAAATAAGATTTGAAAGCTGATGATCCTGCTCTGCTCCCTGCTGGCTGCATGACCCTGGACAAAGGCCTTAGCAGCCCTGTTCCCTAGCATCAAGCAGGGCCATTGTAAAGACTAAACAAGATGGTATATTGGAAAATGCTTTGCCAATGATAAATTTCTACAGAAGATGTGGCTGTGAATCTTAGCTATACAGTTTTTCTCTTATTCAGGGAAAAACCATTAAAATTGTAAGGTATTTTTAAAAGAAATATTGTTTTCTTACCATTAAATAAATACAACTGACAAAATGTTGTCGAGTATATATCTGCCCTTTCTGTAAATGGCTAAGAATAATTAGCCTATTGCCTTTCTGTGAATGAGCATTTCTTTGAAGCTGGATAAGTTTATTTAAGTAGTTCCAGCATACTCTCTGAAACATTCGTTGTGCCTATCATATCTCATCAAGGGATCTTGGACATGAGGCAGCCACCAGCCTCTGGGTTAGGTGCTGCCAAAGACCCAGAAGCCAAATATCCACTCCATTTTCTCAAAAGCCCAAACTCAGGAGCTGCCTGTTGGGTTGCCCTGGACTATGTGAGAATCTCAGAAACTCTCCCTGTCCCTCAAGGCCTGGGCCTGCGCAGAAGAGACACAGAAAGTCTTTTCTTGAGTCTGGTGAGGAGATGACTCAATTTACCAGCCTGGCTTCCCTCAGCCTCAAAATTTTAAGGGGACCAAAGCAAGGGGCACCTGCAGGCCCATCTTCACACAGAGGTCACAGGATGTCAAATAAGGAGAGAGAGACAGAGAGAGAGAGAGAGAAGCATGGTGGAATCCAGCAATTGTCCATCTATATGCCAATTAATGTCGACAATATTCCTACCTGGCCTAGCGGAGCTTCCAATATTGAGTGCAGTCAAATCCCCACCTCCCCCTTCTCTTAAACTGTCTCCCCACCCCAATACCTGTTTTCATGCACTCATATGCATTATGCATAGAATTTATGTTTTCTACTTGGGAGAGACTATAGCAGGGGTAGTTGGAGGGGAGAAAGATTAAAAAGCGGAAGGAGCAAAGGGTAAGGAAATCTATTCTCCCTCTGCCTCTTACTCCTCCCCTCCATGCTTTGAGGGAAAAAAGGCCAGATACTGGTGGAAGAGTTCAAGAGAGATCTGGTGCTGCAGAATTCAGAATGTCAACTCCCCATTTATGGGGAACACTCCTAGATGCATATAAAAGAATCCAGGGGCCAGAATCCCACCACTTCAAGGTTGTTTTGTCTGTCCTTGTTCAACTACAGGAGCCAAGGATTGAATTAATTATACTCCATAGTTCATGGCACATCAGTTTCCTTGGCTCCAAGAAAGGTCTCACTTTTATTTTACTTTTGAATTTTCTCCCTATCCCCTATTTCTGTTTCCATCTCCCTCTCCCACCACTGACCATGTTTCTAATGTGTTTGATATCTATTCCTTTCACTGGACCAATCCTACCCTGTACCCATACCTCTTCCCAGTCTCAGCACCAAGTCTCCAGGGTCTTCTTCCATCCTCACATTTGATCACACCCTGATGTCAGCTTTGGCACCCCAGTTTACCTGCCCCTCTGCCTCCTCACTTGCTATTTCATTCGCTTCATTCTCTGCTGACTTCATATCACTGTGACTGATAGATGAGTACCTCCCCTCTAGGCTCAGGGCTGTGGCCCTCCAAGAAGGACAACCCTGACAGGCATGGTCTGGAACCTCCAGGGAGGACTTTGGCTCCCCAGAGTCAGGGAACCTCTATCTACATATAACCAAAAAAATTACTCATCTGGAGCTCCAATGATATGTCAGCCACACTCCTAATTCAGAGTTAGGGAATAAAAATATCTTCCTCAGTGATACTGGGCTTTACTTGAGGGGAATTTGGAAAGCACACAAGGAAAAAAACACCAGTCTATATCTGCTCTTTATCAGTGATGGTCTGCTCTTCAGGATTTACAAGGCAACCATGACACTCAGGCATTGACTCACTCTCCAGAATGCAGGCAATATATGCCCCCAACTCTTAAGAAAAATAATGGAAAAAATATTGTGTTTACAACACTATAAAGGGATTAAAAAGGAGCCATGGCCTACCAAACTAACAAAGTTCAGATTTGTGCCACTTTGGGGAGCCTGTTGCTGGTCTGGGTTTAGTGGTCCCTGCTGTAGACTGAGGACTTCCTTACATGTCCAGGGAAATTCTGGTCACCCATGAGACACACTGTTGTAGGATTTTCACAGCAGGCACATCCCAGAGATGGCTTGGCCAAATAGGCTTAATAAATGTGTCCTTTAAAAAAAAAGTACGTAACTTTGTGTAGTGACAGATGGTAACTAGACTTATTGTGGTGATCATTTCACAGTGTATACAAACGTCAAATCATTATGTTGTACACCTAAAACTAATATAATGTTTCTGTCAATTATACTTCCAAAAAAGTGTGTCCTTTATGAAAAAGGCCTCAAAATATGTAATACCTTGGAAATTCTTTGAAACTCATTTTAAATCTTCAATCTGGCAGTGTCAAGCAGAAACAATATGAAGCAGCATATGTTTTTAAGTATCTCACAGCTGTCGTCTTAAAAGCTGTGTCGGCTTTAGTTCAACTAACAAACTCATTTCCTGCAAATAAAGGGTGGAAGAGACAAATACCCATATCTCTGCACTGAAAATGCATGTGCTTGAGTATTATTCTTCACTTACATGTAGCATTTTTTATTTGCAAAAGGCTTTGCCAGCACCCTGGTTACTCCATATGGCAATCCTGTGAATTATATTTTCTAAATTGACAGACAAGAGAACTGAAACAGATCATGTCACAGGTGGAACGGCCTGCACTCCTGGGTCCTGCTGCTCCCTGGGTGAGGGTGAGATGGGGGGAAACACAGGGTGCATTCAGAGACCTGAAAATCATGACTTCCTGTCCTGTTCTGGGGGGATGCGTGAGCTGGTGAAATCTCTCCTAGTCGGATGTGGGAGTGAAATGCTGGTCTACATGTGATGATTCTTTTCTCCTAAGATACTTAAAGTACTTTTCAGGTAATGGCTCACAAATTACTCGAACATCTTAATGATATGTGTCTGTGGCAGATATTATCTCCATTTTAGCATTGAGGAGAAAATCGAAGCACAGAATCATAGAACAACTCGGAGCCTCTCCTGGCTCCTGGGCAGCAGGCTGATTTAGCAAAAGACCATGCATTAAGTTCAAAGAGGGGCTTGTCTACAGAAAAGACTTCAAATGCGATTATCTACTAGGGACAAAACTAAGACATAAGTGTGTGTTAAACCCAGAACTGAGTCCTTTGCATTGCTGATTCTCAAAAAACATTAACTGACTGCAGTAACTGTAAGAATCTGCTTGTTCTTTGCTTAGGAGCCCATCCCAGACCCACTTTGGTCATTTAAACTTCTTTCCAAGACCAATAAATTCTTACTGAAGTATTTTGTTCACCTCTTTTCAGAAAATAAAACCCAGGCGACTGGGCGGCTCAGTCGTTAAGCATCTGCCTTCGGCTCAGGTCATGATCCCGGGGTCCTGGGATCGAGCCCCACATCGGGCTCCCCGCTCAGCGGGAAGCCTGCTTCTCCCTCTCTCACTTTCCCTGCTTGTGTTCCCTCTCTCTCTATGTCTCTCTCTCTCTGTCAGATAAATAAAATCTTTAAGAAAAAGAAAATAAAACCCTTCTTTGTTTCTCTGGCAAAAATTCAACCAAAAAAAAAAAACGCTTTATAAAAGAAACAAAAAAGAAATGGAGCATGTCTAGTTCCTGTGATGCTTAATTAACCAGGTACCTCTTCACATGTGTGTGTGCTTATTCATTTAATTTTCCAGCTCTCCTAGGAATCCAAATGTAAAATAGAGCACTTGGGAACAACTCACAGACTTACAAGGCACTCTAGGGAATACAAGGTCTATAAACTGACACATTAGCCTCATCCACAGCCGGGTGCGAAGTACTTTTACTGCCACAATATGGACCACAGTGTTTCTAATACAGAAATAATTTGGTATCAGTAACCAATATAACATTGGCACCGAAACGTCCTTCATTTCCCTTAACTGCTTCCGGCCTGTAGAAAAGCAAATGCAATTGAGTGGAAATTGCTTTTCAAGGAGTTGTGTCTGCACAAGAAATGTGAAGCCAGGGACTCAGAGTCCATCTCATCCAACCATGCCCAACACCGAGGACTTTCTATTTGAAAACATGACAGAGAGTTCACATGGTGGCTTCTGGTGTTGAATTTAGATGATTTTTCAGTACAATCATACTGAATACAGTTTCTACAAAGCCAATAATCAGGGGTACAAAAATACAACCTTTACTTTTCCTACCACTGAACTGAACTTTTATCTCAAGCTCCCAGTCTTCTCTGTGGCAGGTAAGTTAATCTTCCTAACTTAATTCAAATTATTAATTCTTCAGTCATTTCATGGATAAAATCAGACAAATTCAGGTTTTCAACCCTTTCCCTTTCATTCTCTTGAAACGACAGTGTAGTTCTGTGGGTTTGTGTGTGGCAGGCATTGGGAAGTGAGGAGCTCCTCCCTTGGCATCTGCTGAGGGCACCCCCACCTGCAGGTCTTGGGTAATTGGCCACCATTTCCAAAGCATACCCTTCCCTTGTGCAAGTGTGCATTATGGCCCCCAGCTTTTCCATGTTGCTCCTGCTTACACTGAACCCTTGTCACCAACCTCTCTTGCCCATGTCCACAACCCCCTCAGGGACACTGAAAATTACTGTGGGCTCTTCTCTGGGCTTCGGGAGACTCCAAACTATCAGAACCTTTCTCACCTAGACTGGGCCAGCTGCTGTCTCTGCTTTGCTGATGCTTCAGTGTGTTCGTGAGATTTGCTGCTGAGACCAGGAAGTGAGGCACAGATCTTTCCCTGGGAACCCTCCAAACCAAGCTGAGCTAGTAAATTCACCCAGGGATTGGTCACTGCTCAACAAGGACTCCAGAGCCAGACTGCTGAATACAAACACTGGCTCTGACATGGTCACTTTGGGTCTATCACTTGAACACTCTGTGCCTCAGTTTTTTTCATCTGAAAAATGAGATCTATCTCATAAGGTTGATGAGAAGAGTAAATGAATTTTTTTTCAGCAAAATAATTTTATTTTCTAACACATGGTAAACATATACATCCAATATGCACTCGTCTTGCACATTTATTCACAAATGACTTCCAAATTATAATTGCTTTGATATTGAAACATGTACTAACAAGTAAATGAATTTTAAAAGAAATGCACTTAGAGTAATGCTTGGCACATAGTAAGTACTAGATGTGTTGGGTACTGTTACTGCCGTTAGTCCATGATGGAGGATGGGATGGGGCATCCCTACTCCTAGAAACATATCAGCACCCCCACCCAACCTTTTAGGAGGAGAACTAGTTGTCACCTTCATGCAGTCTTTCCAAATCTATTGTCTTTTATATGAACTTTGTGCTCTGAATCCTTCAGTCTCTTAGCCCTCTGGATCTCAAAATATCTTTTCTCTTTCAAAAACCTACACTTCTGCAATTTAAATCCTTCACTCTGCTGTAGATATCAAAAAACTATTGCACTACTAGAAATTCAAAGTCAAGAATTTGTCTTCGGCACTTTTCTCTACCCTAAGATAATAACCCTGCGCCCTGTGATCAAGTATATATGATGGAGAAATTGTAAGCTAAAAAGTTAGCATTTCTCTTAATTTAACTGCTAGTCTGATCATTTTGTGGGGAGAAGAATAACAAGGAGGCTAGACTGGCCATGCCTATTCCATGCTTCGAATCCTGAGAGCAGTTACACTAGCCAAGGCAATATCCCACTAAACTAATTACTTGAGGCAATTCATGTAAAAATGCAAAAACACACCAAAACAGGTGCTCTGTAGCCCATATGCAACAACACAAAAACAACCCATACCACCAAGACTCAGCTGCTATCAAGACTATTAGAACAAAGGGCACCTGGGTGGCTCAGTGGTTAAGCGTCTGCCTTCGGCTCAGGTCATGATCCCCGAGTCCTGGGATCGAGTCCCCCGTCAGGCTCCCTGCTTAGCGGGCAGCCTGCTTCTCCCTCTCCCACTCCCCCTGCTTGTGTTCCCTCTCTTGCTGTGCCTCTCTCTGTCAAATAAATAAATAAAATCTTTTTTAAAAAAGACTATTAGAACAAAGATGCTAATGGATTTACTGAAAAATTAAAACTAGTAATAATTCTGTTCTCACAAGAGCTTTGTCCTAAGCACAACTGGCATCAACACCTTGAGAACTAATGGGTAGCTGATTTAAGGAGGATCCTCTTGAAATGTATTTAAAGCATGGATTTCCCATTGGGATTTTCATTTTAAGATCCAAATACGTTTTTGGTTACTGAACCAGATCCTCTGGCATTAAAGTACATCCCCAGTGCATACTCAGATTTATATGGCCTCTTCCAGGCCACTAGAGCAATATTTGATGAGTTATGACCCAGGTTACATGAGGACATTACTCACCCTGAGTCCACGAAAACATCTGTTTGGCTCCACAGGCTCTAAAGTTAGAGCTTAAAGTAAAGTCTTCAAAAGCCTTTTTAAGAAACACCCAAAGGACACCACCAGGCATTTTAAATCAACCCACATGCATTTGAACTTCAAGGGGTCAAACTTTGTGTGAGAAAAGATAACACCTTTTTCTCAACAGTTTTACTCTACCTCAATACAATGTTCTTCCCATAACATGCTTTCAGTATCAGTTTTTCAGGCACTAATGAATCCACAGCCTCAGCTCCGTGGTTACAGCTGAGTTCATTATGATAGATGAGAGGCAGGATACTTGAGAATGCCCCAGGCAGGGAGCTTTTAAAATCTCAGATTCATTTATGTATGGAAATGGAGCCTGTCCCATGTTTCTGTAAAACCACTAAACTATTGATCATTTTTATTGGCATCACTTTCATTCGAACAGTCTCAGACTGATATTAAATGTATAATTAAATGACTGCTCAATTGTTTGGTTTCAGATAATGGTAATAGCTCACACTTACAGAGGGTTCATTATGGTCTACTCACCATACTAAGCTATTTGTGAATATTATCCAATTTGGTACTACAAACATTGCCATTTTACATAAGCTTCATGAAAGTTTGGAAACTTGTCTAAGGTCACCCGGCTCATCATTGTGTAAAAACTTAAAGCAAATCTTTACAAAGTATGAATATTCTTATATGACTCTAAGAATATCATAAGTAATCCTTACTTCTCAATTCTTAAAAAATTCTTGTTTAAAAAAGTGAAGTCCCATTACATAAACAATGAAAAATTAAAAACCATTAAATTGAACAAAACATTTTGTCATAAAAACAATTTTGTACTGATATCTGCTTCTTAATAGCCCATGCTTAAAATAATCCAAGTTTTAGAGTTTCCCAAAACTTGATCTGGACAGAGTAATTTTTTATTGTACATTGTACTTGGATTAAGTGTTGACTTACTATCACTTTCATCCATTTTTCACTCTTTGATAATATTATGTTTGAGTAGTAGTTCATTTTTATGCCATTAAAATGTAGAAACACTGTAAATCCATACAAAATGTCATATGTAATGTTGTAAAAACTTCCACAGCTTATGTCTAGTGAGGTACTTATAATAATTAATTTCATCACGGGGCAACTTTTATTACATGAATAGATCTAAATGATAAGGTTGGCATGGACAGGGCATGGACATTACAAGATGTAAGTTCAAAATAAAGTTTTTAGGAAAAATTTGTAGGCAAAGAAGTAGCAAAAGTTATAAGCTTCATCCTCTTGCTATCCTGCAAAGTAGGCTATGTTGGGTCACACACAGCCAGGCCAGCCACGGAAAGTGCACCAAAGGAAGGACCCACCTTGCATAGTTACAGAGGCATTGAAAGGAGCCAGGAAAGATCTCCATACATATGAAATGATGGGAACTCTATGGTAGATGAGATGACCAGTTAGAAAGAGGGACTCACCTGCGGCACCTGAGTGGCTCAGTCTGTTAAGGGACTGACTCTTGATTTCGACTCAGGTTAGGATCTTAGGATCGTGAGATCGAGCTGACCCTAAGCTCCTCCAGGAGCCCCAGGTGGGCCTCCACATTTGGCTCCGCCCCAGGCTCTGCATTGGGCTCCACGCCCAGCACAGAGTCTGCTTGAGATTCTTTCTCTCCCTCTCCCATTGCCCCTCCCCCTGCTCACAGTCCATAAATAAATAAATAAATAAATAAATAAATAAATAAATAAATCAAATCTTTTTTAGAGAAAGAAAGAGGGACTCACCTGAGTTCCACCTCTGGCATAGCCTACTCTTCTGAGGAGCTGTCGTGGACCCAGAACCAATGTCCAGAGGGGCAGGAATGAGCCTCCAGAAGTCTCTGGAATTGTAGATTTTCAGGATTCAAGTGAATATTTTTAGCATTTTAGTCTCAAATAGGAACAGCTTCAAATATGTTAAAAGGACACAGTAGCCAACTTGAAGGGGCTCCTAATAGTCAGATCTGAGACAATTTGAGCAGCAGCAACAAAAAAGGAGAGTATTGGGTTATAATCCATGGACTGAAATAAAAGTCCAGAGTTCACAGCGATATAAATAAATTAAACACATACGTACATTAAATGAAGAGAAATCTCTTCCATACAATAGATTTTCAACTAACAAATATTGGTTGAAGGAATCATGAAAATAGAAAATCTAGTTGGCAAACACCACAGTAATAATTGTTTCAGACAAGAATCGTTGACAAATGCTAAAATTTGTAGGTGAAAATTTTATGCGAGCTAGGATAATTACAGTCTCAAAGTATCTATCTTTCCATATGATTTGTATTATGATGGGGATAAGAGTAACTTCTTGGAGAAACCTGACAGACGTTCTCCTTCAACGAGTACTTAAAGTTATCACCAGTAATGGGGCAAATTAATACTCTGTGCCTCTCAATATGATGCATTGAAAAAGATACAATATCATGTATCCACGTGATATTCTTGCCAAAAATGCATAATCTCAATTTAATCATGAGGAAAAATCAGAAAAATGCAAATTGAGTTACAATCTAGAAAATAACAAGTCGATACTCTTCAAAAGTGTTCAGCTCAATGAAAGGCAAAAAGCAGAAGACCAAAGAACTACAGGAAGCACCATCAGAGCAATACTGTTGGCCCTTCTCGGTTCCTCAGCTGTTCCAAGATGGGGACAGGCCCCCCTGTGGGTGGGAGGGAAGGACAGCGGCAGCAAGGTCGCTCTGTGCTGCCTGTGGCTAGGTGGTAAACCTGCCTACTCCTAGACAAAAACATTAGCAAGACCTGGAGCTATATTCTCCAACAGCTTTATCAGTTATTAAGCTGACATTTTGCTTTCTATCAGTCTGATTCCTGGACTATTCTCAATAGGTCTGAACCTAGACAGAAAAGAGATAGCGTTATTTATGAGTAGAGTGACCGTATACTTTACTGTCCAAACTGAGACACTTCTGAAAAAGAAAGGCAACACTATTAATAATTACTCCAGGACTACAGACAAATGTGGGACTTGTCCCTGGCAAACTGGATGCATGATGACCCTTATTTATTAGCCCAGCTTATACATGAGCGGAGATGTTGAGAATTAGACAAAATGAAATTTAGGGAGAAAAAGAACACTCTGAGATTGATGCACTGGCTTAGTCTTTAGGCTTTTTAGACTTTTTTTTACCTTTTCATTGTAAAATAAAACACAGATACAGAAAACCACACATAAGTGCACTGCTTAATGAATATTATAAACACTCTTGTAACTATCATCTATGTCAAGAAATTGCCATTTACCAACCACTCCAGTAGCTCATCCACATGCCCTACCCCAACACAGCCACCTCCTTCCCTCCAAAAGTAACCTCTATCTTCCCTTAGTTATCACTACCTTATATTTCTTTTTGGTTTTTTTAGACTCAATAATTTAGTCTTGCCCAGTTTCAAAATTTTAAAATGTCATTTAAATCTCTTTTAATCTACAGAATTTCCCCTCTATTTTTTTTTCCTCACATTTTATCTGATGGAAAATTCATACCATTTGGCCTGGTTTCCCACCATCTGGGTGTTGCTGGCTCCACATTCATGGTGCAGTTCAACATGTTCTTCTGTCCTCTATATGTCCTGCATATGGCACCTGGATCCAAACACTTGGTCAGACTCAGGCTCAATCACTTTGGTAAGTCTATAAGTGGTCATGTTATCTCTCTTTTTGTGATGTTAACAGCCATTGACACTCTTTGCCAGATCCATTCATTCACTGGGAGTAGTCAAATGGTGATATTCCACTTCTACATTTTATCTTCATTTATTAGCTAGGATATTTTTATAAACAGATGCTTAACTCATCTACTATTTAGTTACCCAGTATAACCACCGATATAGTTTGTGTAAGAAATGCTTCTTTCCCTTTAAAAAAAGTTCTAAGATAATTAATCAGCTCCCCATCATCTTCTGAATATTATCAATAATTTTACATCACTATGAACTCATTAATTTAAACATATTATGTGAGTTTCAATTCACTGAGTTTCTTATCCTTAATAAACCTCAAATGTCCCATCTTTGGCCAGTGGAGTCCTCTTCAAGTTGACTCTGAGTCCTTTTGACACTACCAGAGTAGTCTTTGAGAGCCGTCTTACTGTTTGGTATGACAAAATATTCTAGACTCAGCATGTACAAGAGGGATTTAAACTAGATGATTTCTAGACATCCTTCCAGCTTTACAATATTGAGACTATAACGTCTTAAATTAATTGGAAACATTTGTTTTTACAGTATATCATATTATCATCTTTCCATTATAATTTTTTACCCTGCTATGGCATTTATCAGAACTTTCCATATATCAGAATTATTTTAGGAGAGGCACCTGGGTGGCTCAGTCACTAAGCATCTGCCTTCGGCTCAGGTTGGGCTCCCTGCTCCCCGGGAAGCCTGCTTCTCCCTCTCCCACTCCCCCTGCTTGTGTTCCCTCCCTTGCTGTCTCTCTCTCTGTCAAATAAATAAATAAAATCTTTAAAAAAAAAAGAATTATTTTAAGAGTTTCACATTTCTCTTGCCTACCACACTATGAACCCCTGGAAGGCAAGGATATGCCCTGTTCTTGTCTTATCCCCTCACCCCATAACACATTATAGATAATGGGCAAATGCTTACTAGATTAAACTGAACCATAAGACTTGTCTAGTTTACAATCTTAGAAGACTACACTATTGGATGAACTCTCTCTATTATAGAGATACAATTTGAGGTACAATCACTGATATACCAAGATAGCAAATAATTTACTCGCTAATATGGAAGAAAGAACAGGAGATACATCGATACCGCATTTCAAATGAAACGTTAAAAAAAAAAGTTAACACATCCCTTATAAGTTATCAGCTCTATCCTGTATTCTGAGAGGCTTTCAGAAAAATTTCACAACATCCCCTAACTTTTATTTTTGTAAGGAATGGAGAGTGGTGAGGTTTCTGTCCAGAACACTGTAAATTTAGGGCCTATTGATGCAGGACCACTGCCATGCAGATGGACAGGAAGGCCAAGAACCATGGGTTTGGGGTTTCTTTTAATTTTCTTTTAAGATTTTTGTTTATTTATTTGAGAGAGAGAGCACAAGTGGGGGAGGGAGAGGGAGAAGCAGACTCCCCACTGAGCAGGGAGCCCAATGCGGGACTTGATCCCAGAACCCAAGGATCATGACCTGAGCAGAAGGCAGACGCTTAACTGATTGAGCCACCCAGGAGCCCTTTTTTGTTTTTGTTTTTTGTTTTTTAAGATTCTTGTTTCTTGTGCAGGCAGCTGAAGAGGGAATCCTGCGTGTTCTGGGGCATTGCTATTTAAGACAGAGTATGAGTGCAGGAGATGCGAGAAGCCTGTGTGGGGACTCTGACCTGCTTTAGGTCTTCACATTTATGAAACCTAAAGAGCAGAAACTTTTCCTTCTGTTACAATAAAAAAAAAAAAACATGAATAATAATGTTAAAATTAGTTACCAGCAGTATGTTCAAGATGGACTACAGCCATATGTTCTTATTTAAACTAAGCAACAGGCAAAGTAAGTATTTAACATTTTTTAATGGAATGGTTTATTGTGGGTATCCTACTGCTCTGTGGCAAGCTGTGTAACTGTTGCCCTTCTTGTCAGAAAATGGGACTTTTTGCCCCCCAGTATGTGCCTTAAGAAGCATGTTGGTCACTCAGTGCATTAAACATACAATAATTTCCTTTGTTAAAAGTCATTTTTAGAAGATTTCTGCTTCCAGGAATATGAAACACATACTTTTCTCTAGTCCTCCAATGAGTATTATGAGTAACCTAGACATTATACATAAAATCAACACAAAAAGACGCTGAAAGGTGAAGAGAATGATAACCTGACACCGTTTCAAGACTCACCTGGGCAGTGTCTTGCTCTGTCCATAGTCAACACTGTTTCGCTTTGTATAAATAATGCCTTTGGGAAGTGTCTCATCGTCAGAGAGCCCACGGGTCTGTGTTTCCCCATGGACTGCTTGTTGCCCCTCTCCCTGATAATCTTGAGCTAAGGAAAAAACACTTCAACAGCACCCAAGTGGTGGTCCAATTACAGTAGGTAAGAGCATCACCGTGTGACCAGATCTCTGGTCCATTCTGGGCTGAGAAATCTCAGAATATAAGTTCAAAGAAATTTCAAAAAAGTCCCAGAGCAATGAATTCTTCCTCCAGTTCTTAACAACAACTAACACTTATTGAGCATCAACTGGGCACCAGCATTTTTCTCCAGCCTTTAAATAGATTAACACACTTAATTTACACGCATGAACTGGAGTCACCCTTTTTATTTGGGAAACTGAGGCACAGAATGGTTGCATAACTCACTCAAAGTCCTAGAGGAAGTGGGAGAACCAGGATCTAGATCTTAGTAACCAATCTCTAGACGTCTCTGGCTTTGGAGACAAAAATGCTTAACATCGTAATAGTAACCACTTGATAAGAAAAGCTCTAATATTTTGCTTGCTTATTTAACTAAAGTTTATACTATACTTCCAGCCAGTACTCCAGACTATGATTGCCTTTGAAAATAAAATGACTAACTGGATGAATGAAAGAATGAATGAACAAAGATAAAATTTACAGGTCATGCACAGAAATAACTTGCAATTCTCCATTTGCCTTCACAAATCTCTCTGAAGGCACAGCCACTTACAAGTGACATTATCCACGTCAAAAGAAAAGATACTCTGAAAGTTCATTTACAAGGATGACACATAAATGCTATCAGAATTATTATCAAAGTTCATTTGTTTTGTGATAAATTTTTACCAAATAATAAATCACTATTAATCTGTTTAGAAAGATATTATCAAAGTTCATTTAAGTGGATAGCATTTGTTCCCTGAGTAATTAAGTATGTGTGTCCTTTTATGATGTAATGTTTCAAAGCCGACCATTTGCTGGTGATACAAATTGACAGGATTGAGAGGTGATTTGTGGGAGAATTATTACAAATGTTGCACTGAAGAAACTAAATATGTTTCTACTGTGTAAGAACTATTAGTGAAGGGACGCCTGGGTGGCTCAGTGGGTTAAGCTTCTGCCTTCAGCTCAGGTCATGATCTCAGGGTCCTGGTGGGGGGGGGGGGCGGGTATCTGCTTCTCCCTCTGCTCCTCCCCCTGCTTGTGCTCTTTCTCGCTCTCTCTCAACTAAAGAAAAATAAAATCTTTAAAAAAATAAAAGTTGTGCTAAAACGTCACTATATACTAGAATCTGGAATAAGGTTGGTCCCTTTGAACTACCCAGGGCCACACACTTGATAAATTATCCCGGGCTTTGGAGTCAGACAGTCCTGGATTCAAATCCTACTTACTAGCTATGTGACCTTGATCCAGTCATGTGAGTTCTCAGAGCGTCCTTTTGCTCACCTATAACGTGGGCATAGTTACACACACTTTATACTACTACTGGGGGTAATAAGTGCGATAACAAGTGTTCAGCACCTAGCACAGCAGCCCGCACATATTAGGCACCCCATACACAGTCCTCCACCCTTCTCCTCTCCCCATGCACGCAAGCCGACACATTTACGAGGATAATAAAATCAAGTCCACATGAGGGGCATTCACCAATAAGGGACTCTGCTGACATGACCTCAGATGACAGCAATATCTGGAAGTTGTACTGGCGATGGTTCATTATACACTTGGCATTCCTAAATACAGGAGAAGAGAAGGTTACCCTTGACCTTCTAGCTACTCTTTAAAAAACATACCTTTAAAGTCATGTGATTAACAGCTTGTTTCCATAGATTATAGCATAAAAATTGCAGAAACAATAGTTAAAATATAGGTTGTCTTCTGTTTCGCACTTTTTTTTTTTCAATCTTATGTTCTTAAAAAGACTGCTATAACCATACAGCAAACCTAGTGACAGCACAGCAGGGTTTCCGTAGTTCTCTGCTAACTTCACTTCCCTCCCAGGCTGGTGTGTGAGGGCGGTAAGGCCAGGGAATGTGGCTCAGCCAGGCGGTTGGTGGTTGCCCCGGTAAGAACAAAGCCGAGAAAACAGAAACCTAGAAGCAGGGTCATGCTTTTCACAAACCAAGGTTGCAAGCCTAGCAGCGCTGGTGCCGGCCGTTCGTGCAGAGGTACCGTGGAGAGGTGATTATCGCACACCCTCCTCACCTCGAGAAAGACACTTCTGGCAATGTGGTTTCTGATAGGCAAGAAGGAAAGTAGCCTGCTGCCTGTTCTACCCTGTGTGCACATCTGATGTGCCCCTTAGCGAGCCTCCGAAGCTCTAACAAGCTCCATCTGTTTCTATTCGTGGCTGTCTCTCCCTGCGTCTCATGCTGCTCACACTTGTGCTCGGAAAGAGTTCGCTTCTTATGGCCGTGTCTCTCATACAGAAGCCAGGGATCGTGTCTCGAGCCTGACGGGTGGAAACAGAACTTGAACTGAGATCGGATCATTGTGGTGGCTCTCCATCCTTGGTCCAAATCTATCCCGCTCTGAATGAACTCTAGTGAGGCAGCAGAAGACCCCTCTCCTGCCATCCCAACCAGCTACTGGCATCTTGCCATCATCCCTGGATGGTGTCTCTCTCAGTCCTTCTCTCCTGGCTCTGTTAGCTCAGCAAGTGCAGAGAACCATGATGGTTTCTTTATCTCCCCTCAACCAAGTGGTCCTCCAGCTTTCATCACCAGGAAATTTTTCTCCTTTATCCATCATGAAATTCAGCATGAACAGATTCAAACCTCCAGCTTTAAATTCCAAATTAGAGCTCTGAAAGCTCTGGCTTTTCATTTTAAAAGCCAGGCATTTGTGAGAAAGAATGTTGGGAGGGAAGGGGCTGATGGGGGTGGATTTCAAGCTTGAATACCAAGAGGGAGGCTGAGAGACTCTAGGTGTAACATTAAGCCAGAGAATGGGAAAGGATGTGTGCTGATTTAAGAGCCAATTTGCTACCACACAAAGGGGAGATTATGGGCTGCGAAAAGGAGCTTGGAAAGAGGAGGAGGGTTTCCATATTGGCCCAGGCACTTGGACCACCATTTTGTCCCAGGTGGTGTCTTTGTGTGAATTAGAAAAAAGTGCTCGTCCCTCAAGACATACGACTTTTATTTTCCAGAAAATTGTCATAATCCATGTACAAATCTATGATGTCTTTGATGTGAATAGGGCTCCCTCAGACGTGACACCATTGTGCAGTGCCTAACCATTTCATAAAGGCCAAGGGGGCACACACCGTCCCTACCTGTTCCCTTGGTAAACACTGTGGGGACGAGCTGTAGAAATTCTTCAGGAGGTTGGGAATCTGAGACCGGAGTCAGAGCTGTGCCCTGCTTGTGCCCATCTTTGGAAGGAGGCAGGCTCCACATACCCTCGGCTAGCATGCAGCTGCAGGGGAGTAGAAGCGGCAGCCGGCCACCTGAACCCCAGCTAGGTCTGAGATAAACACCACACCCCCACCTCAGTTCCTGGGCCTGCCGAGAAACCCAGAGAGGCACGGAAGGCAGCTGAGGACTGAAAATCAGCAAAACTACGAAGGGGTAACTGTGTTCCAGGCGAGCTGACCCCGAGCTGAGGCCACAGATGAACCAGTAGGGACCTGGAGGAGGTGGCTGACTCTCAGAATAGCAAGTCCCAAAAAGAGCCATGGTTGGGACCAGATCTGGAGAGGGAGAGACTGAATTTCTGGGGAACTTGCCATATACGGCTTGTGCCTAAGAGAACAGAGGATGAGCCACAAAAATGTAGATGCCCACAGAGAAAAGAGACGGCCTGGAAGCCTTGCCCAGATAGATGCCAGGATGGTGGATAAGCCCCTTGAGGGAAGCAGTCAGGGAGAAGGGGAGGAGCGGAGGAAGGAGGCCTCGGACAGTGACTGAGGTACCTTGAATTGGTAAGATTACCTTTCCCCTATTCATTTTCTTCTCCAGACTGCTGTGTATATTTTTTGACCACTTGTATTTTGTAACTACAGGAATGCCGCGACTGCCACAAACGGAACACTCATTTATGTATTTCTCAGATGTCTCCTTCTCCCCATTTCTCACCCCTCAGTCAGCTGCAAGCTAGGAAGTCAAATTTCATAGCACCCAGAGGAACATTTAACCTGGTAAATCTTCGGGCTTTTGCTTTATACCTCAGGATTTTCCCCCATTTCTTTTATCCCATCTGTTCTCATAGAGTAACTGGTGGTACAGTTTTTAGAAAAACTTAACCATACATCTTTGTTGAGAAAATTGGACTAAAAGGGATTAGTAACTAAGCTGTGTTCGCAATCTGCTGTAGACAAAAGAGGACCTGCTCCCAGCCCCGGGTGTCCAACGTGAAGGTGAGGGAGCAGCAGCTATGCGAGGGAGGGCTCCTTCATCACGACGATCTCGGGGGCTTCACCCTGAGATACTCATGGTGGAAGAACCAGGTTCGTCCTCCTTGAATATCCTCTCCCACAGTGACAGTGGTTAAGTAAAGCACACAGTCTCTAGTGGGTACTCTTTACCTTGAGAAATAAAATACGAAATGCTTCATTTTACAGGCTTATATTTAATCTTAACAACTGCAAGATTTAGTTTCTTTCTGAAAATGAGTAGTTTAACTCCCTGCTCTACCCAGGCAGTTGTTTTAACACAATCCAGGATGCTTTGTATCACCTTTCTTCCTTCATAACCTAGCACTGGCATTATAATACTCTGTGTAATTGTTTCACAATAATAATTGCTAACATTCATTGAGCATTTACTTACGTTGGGAACCAGTCTAAGGATGCTACATAAATTAGCACACTTAATTCTTGCAACCATATGAGATAACTGCCATTATTAGTTCATTTTATAGATAGGACAACTGAGGCATAGGCAAGTTAAATAAGGTCATACAGCTAGTGAGTGAGTTTAGAGGCCATCTCTCAACCATGCCGGTTTCATATTTAAGGTTGGCCTTTAAAAAGCCTTAAAACTCCTTGAAATGAGGGGTTGTCTTCTATTCCCACCACCTAGCATTATGAGCAGAGGGCAGGCAACAAGATTGATGGACTTAGCTTTCAGAAATACTGTGGGAATAATATGGGAATTCCTCTGTCACCTCTCCTCTTTGTAGATTTAACACAAACCCCCTCATTTTAATAACAGGTTTGACAAAAGAATCTCACTATGGATCTCCTCATTCGGATTCCTGGTGGACTAGGTCTCCAGGAAAATTGGTCTAGATATTATACCTGTGGTTAGAACCAAAGCTTTGATTTGACCTCTCTGAAACATACTCATACTACATTTTGATTTATTGGTTGTTTTTTTTTTTCTTTACCAAGACTTAAAGTCTGCTTTCAAAACAAGTATCTCATAGGAATAATTCCTGCCATATGTGATATACATTCATTCCTAAAAAGCTGGATGATAAATGGACTCAAATTTCAACTGCACTTGGGAAGATTGTTTTTTACAGGTATTCTATATCGAATCTTTTATAAAAGAAAAACATCTCATATTTGTTACTTTTGCAAACCTATACATTATGCCTGTGTCAGTCTCCTCAGAAAAGATGCTGATGTTCCCAATCTGTTACCCTAGCAATAGTAGTAATGTAACTAGGTGGTCTTTTTTAGCCTTATAAAGTCAGTAAGATCTTTGGCTGAGAGAAGAATACCTCCTCAGCCTGATGATCAGAGAAGACCTGCAGTTTTTTCTATGAGGCTCTTCCTGGGATCCCTTTCAGAATACAGCCATCATCACTCTCCAGTTCCTGGGGAAGTCATGAAAATGAAGAGACAGATTCACCCCTGGGACAGATTCACCCCTGCTTCACTTCCTCTGCTCCTCTTTTCACAGCTGACTCACCTAGAGCCTTCACCTGTAAGCTCTGGAAGTGTCCAGAGCTGTGTTAATAATACATTAGCTGCAACACTTCCCCCTCACGGGGGCATGGGGTTAAATCTCATTCGAGATCCAGCACCCTAGCTACAGCAGCAGGGCTCTTGGGTACCCGCACCCCATGCTTGCTTTACTCCCGAATGGATTCAGTGTGCTAGGGGACCTTGGGGTCTGGGTATCTCCCAAGTTGAAACACAGCCTACCTTCCAGCTAGAGAACTTCTGGGCCAGCCTGACAGGGCCTAAAGAGGGGCCCAGCAACTTGCTTGCCCTAAACAGGCCTTTCCTTGCCATGGGTGGTGAGGCTGAGGCTGGGAAAAGAGCTAAGATAGAGTAGACTCTCAGCCTGCCTGCCATGTGCTAGATACACAGCTGCCTCTGGTGGTGGCCAAGGGGATCTTGCACTCGAAGGTTTTACATTAGGGTTTGGAACCAAAGTTAGAGGTGGACATCTGCAGTCTTCTGTCCTCTGTGCCCACATTTCCCACAAGCTCCTTGAAGAGATGGCAGATTACCTCAAGACAAAGTTATCTATATCGGGGGCTTCTGATCAAATACTAGTACCTGATTTTCACTCATGATTCTACATCCCCACCATTCTGGAAAATTTATTATTTATGTTATAAATATAATTCATCTTTTGGGTTAAAAGTTGTATCCTCTGGCTTCTAAAAGCTCTAGTTAAATGCTTCTAAATAGTATAGAATATTGGATAGCTAAAAGTAGCTCATGTCTTACGCTAGAATTATTTTTTTTAATTGCATTCATCTAACGATTGATATTCTCAGTTGCTGTTGTTGTTGTTTTAAGAGTGGTAAGTAAAAGGCAGAGATCCGGAGAGCTGAGGCTGATGGGTACTTGCCTATATTTCTGTCGACCGATTCCCATGGGGATAGATGTCCAGCAGCAGCAGCCTGAGGTGATGGTTTAGTTTTTAGTTAGAAACGAAGAATATCTCTGATGGTTCCATTGATCTCCTCACGCCCTCCTCATACCATTCTTTACTTCTTAATAACACTTCTTTTTCTCCTTTCTTAGGAAGAATTGATTTTCTCAGTTTAGTCCCTATGATTCGCAGAAGAAAGAATATGAAGACTTTTGCCTTCAGAAGATGAAAGATTAGGAAGAGAGTGTGGAATTAAGACAGATACTTATTTTTAATATGATATCCTTTTGGAAAAATCAATACGGCCGAACAATAAAAGAGCACACCCCCTAAAGTTTCTGCAAATATAAATTTACCAAACATAAATCAGAGAGAAAACATTTAAGTTAACTTTAGTCAAACTGAAAAAAAAACAACAGTAAAGTTCTCTGTGAGAGAGAAAAAGAAACATGAAGCCTTTGGAAGACTTTTGCAGCTGTTTTGATGGTAGCTTTCCAGGCTTTCTGAGCAGGAGGAGGAGGAGGAGCAGGAAGAGGAGCAGGAGGAGGGGCGGGAGGAGGAGGAGCGGGAGGAGCGGGAGGAGGAGCAGGAGGAGGAGGAGGAACAGGAGGAGCAAGAGGAGGAGCAGCAGGAGGAGGAGTGGGAGGAGGAGCAGGAAGAGGAGCAGGAGGAGGAGTGGGAAGAGGAGCAGGAGGAGGAGGAGCAGGAGGAGGAGGAGCAGGAGGAGGAGCGGGAGGAGGAGGAGGAGCAGGAGAAGGAGCGGGAGGAGGAACAGGAGGAGCGGGAGGAGGAGGAGGAGGAGCGGGAGAAGGAGGAGCAGGAGGAGGAGGAGCAGGAGAAGGAGGAGTGGAAGGAGGAGGAGCGGGAGGAGGAGAAGGAGGAGCGGGAGGAGGAGGAGGAGGAGCAGGAGGAGGAGCAGGAGGAGGAGGAGAAGCAGGAAGAGGAGGAGCAGAAGGAGGAACAGTGGCAGCAGTAGCCACTGGCATTGGAGTACTTACTGTGTGCCTGGACCCATGCAAGGCCCTTCCATGCTTTATTTAACTCAATCCTTAAGGAAATTTCTGAGAGATAAATAATTATTATTACTATTATTTCTACTTCGCAAATAAGAAAACTAAGCCTTCGCAAAACAGAAGCAACTTGCCTAAGGTCACATAATTAATAGGCAGTAGGGCAAGGTTTGCCCCTAGGCATTGATCTAACCACCTGGACTCAGAATTTTAGGGTTGAAGCAGTCTCTGCATGGTCTCTAATCCAATCCCTCATCTTACAGATTTAGGGGCCGAGGCCAAGGATGTAAACGATCAAGGGTTGCATGGCGAGTTAGGGGAAGAACGAGCCCGGGAGGAAGTCAGGTGTCCCACCTTCCAGATGCGTATCCCTTAGACAACACAGCACTAATATAAAAGCCTCGTTGTGGGGCTTCAATTCCTAGAGTAAAAGAAGAGATGTCACTGTGTAGAACACCATCAAGCACACACTACACACATTCATTAAGAAGTAGCATTGGAGAGACCAAGCAGCCAGGGAGTAGTGTGTTCTTCCTCTACCCACCCTCTTAGGTGACATCTGGGGGCTGTGGGAGCAGAAGCAGCACACAGGGCAGTGCTGGGAGAATGCAAACTTGGGGAAACAGGTGAGATCAACTGAGGACAGGCATTTGAGTGGCCCAAGGAACTGCCATCAGTAACAGCTGAGAAGCTAAGAGGCCAAAATGATCCAGAGCATTCTAATGCTTCAGAGTGCGTAGGAAATAGCCAGAAATCAAACCCTGAAAACAAAGAACTGCAAGTAGAACAACATTTTGGGAGAAGAAGGAAAGCTAACCAGTACCAGTTCTAACTGGAGGATGAATGTCCTGATCTCCCTGCTCCAGGAAGAGGAGCATGCCCACTACATAAGTGTAAATATGCCATGTTTTCCTGTCGTTTGTTATAAAACTTTTCAAACGTACAGAAAAGCTGAAATAGTTGTACACGATACACCTGTATCCTCCCACCTACATCTGACAATGAACGTTTTAACTGCATTTGTGTTAAAGCAGACGGATCCATCTCTCCATCCCTCTACCCATCCATCACTGTCTTAGTTTTGACGCATGTCAAAATTGCAGGCATTAGTATACTTCGCTCTTAAACCCATCAGCCTGCATACCATCAACTAGAGTTCAATATTTGTTTATAGTTCTTTTAAAGCTTACATACAGTGAAATGCGCATATTTTAGTTCACTTATTGCATATTGACAAATGCACACACCTGTCTAACCCAAACCCCTGGCAGGGTCTAGAACACTCTCATCATCCCAGAGAGCGCCCTCAGGCTTCTCTCCAGTCAATACCTAGCCCCCACACCAGAGGCAACCACTATTCTGATTTTTTTCACCATAGATCAGTTTCGCCTATTCTAAAACTTTTTCAAAATGGAATCCATACTTGACGTGTTCTTTCGTGTAAAGCTCCTCTTTCTCAGGATGGTATTTCTGAGATTCATGCATGTCTTCATGAGTATTCAAAGTCCATTCCTTTTTACTGCTAAGTAGTGTTCCATTGTATGTTATATGCTAGATACCATGGTTTGTCCATTCTCCTCTTGAGAACATCTGAAATTTCCCATATTGAGCTATTATGAATAAAGCTGATATGGAGATACTTGTACAAGCCTTTGGGTAGACATATTCATTTCCCTTAGGTAAAGACCTAGCAGTAAAATTTTCAGGTCATTGGGTAGATGTAATGTTTAGTTTTATGAGAAACTGCCAGACTTTTTTCCAAAGTCATTCTCCTACTTTATACCTCCAGCAACAATGAACATAAGAGAGCTCTGGTTTCTCCATCTGCTCACCAACATTTGGTGTTGCCAGTTTTTATAATTTTAGCTGTTCTGGTGGCCAAAATGTATTCACATAATTTTCTTTTGTTTATTTGTTTATTAGGGTTTTTAAAGTTTTTATTCAAATTCTAGTTCATTAACATACAGTGCAGTATTAGCTTCAGGTGTACAATTTAGTGGTTCAACACTTTCATACAACACCCGGTGCTCATCACAAGTATTCACATAATTTCCCATCCATTCTCCTCTCCCATAATTTAGAGAAGGGAACCAGTAACTCCTTCTGTCTTTACCTTGAACTCATAATTGCATTCACTGGGCACTTACTATGTGCCAGATACTGTGCTAAGCACACGACCCCATTGCGTAGGACTTCCTTTATTATTATCATTTTCTTCATGAAACTACTGAGACTTAGTAACTCCGTCAAGGCCACACAGCGAGTCAGTGGTACCAGCTGTACACGCCTCCTGACTGTAAAGCCCATGGTTTTAACGTGCTCCGCTCTACCGCATCCCGAGGCTCGTGCTAGAACAGAAAAGATTTCACATTCAGAGCTACTGTCTCTCCTTTCTTCTGCATAACCAAGTCTCCCATGAAGCAGATGAGCCCTCTTTGGTTAGTATGTGGAATAACTGGAGCAAATTCTAAACTTAATGGGAGTCCACAGAGCCACGGCTGACCCATCTGAGTGCCCATGAGAAATGTAACCAGTCCCAGGGTCCACTGCCATTCATCCTTCCAGTCAGCCGGGTACCTCCTACTGGGCCCCCCCAGGGTGCCCGGTGCTGTGCTAGACTCAGGATTCCAGAAGAGCTAACGTGTTTCGTGGAACCTAAAACGCCACTCTTTTATGTACTCCTAAAAAATAAATAACACTGCTCTCTTACCATTTGGAATTTGTATTTTATACTTTTTGAAAGAGTTATTTTTATCCTTAGAGACAGGTGTCCAGAAACCTGTGCTCACCTGATCTTGATCTTTTCTAGCACCTTTGCAATAACAGAATAATTTCGAGACAGGTCAAGGAACACCAGGGTTTTACTAGCACTTACTAACCACTTTGACTTAACTTGTACTTTAATTTTCTCCCTCAATAAAATCACAAGTGGCTGGAACTTAAGGAATTTCTACTCATAGGTAGCAGAAAGTTTCTGATAAATTCATGTTTGATGACTTAACGACAGACCTGCACCAGGCCTGACTGATCCCAGCAGCTTCTCCCATTACCTTAAAATTCCGTCACCTAGTCCAGGGGATGTGACAAATTCTTCTGCCTTCAGGGGTTTTGCATGGCTTACAATAGGTAGTCCTTTTGCTCATATCAAAAGAAGACACATACCATAGCTTTGTCTGCTTGCTTTCTTAAGTATCTTTCTTAGGTACCTGAGAGCATTTGGTTTTACTTTGTATGAAAGTATAGAATTGCAGTTATCCCTCTAACAATAAATACCCAATTCCCTGATATCAAATGTATGTCCAATTGCTCTGTTCCTTTCTTTGTATGTAACTTTTCAGTGCTGAATCATGGAGTAATGTTTTTGAGGAATTTTTTTTTTCTTGACCAGTAAATTTATTGTCTTAATCAAAAAAAATCTCATGAAGAACTGAGATTGTACTGGTCAGCTTTAGGCCTATTCCTGAGCCCTGCAGAAGTTGGCCTCCTTCAGAGCAACCTGATCTTTCTTCCAGACAAGGCATATTTTAAGACAATTCTACCTTTTCTTTTAAACTCTCTTAAGTTTCTTATTATAGCCTGGATTCTTTCACTTAACAGCATGAGCTTTCTCAGATAGCTCTTCCATCAGGCCTGGACTTACATTTTTCTTTAAGTATTGAAATAATTATTTCTGAAAAAGCATCCAACCCATAATACATTGACCATGTACTTTGGCGTGGGATTTACTGCCTTCTGGGTGTCAGCCAGGGAACTTTGGCTGCCCGGGAGGGATAGAAAAACCCCACATCCTCGGCCCCCTCACAGTCCCAAAAACTGTTCCCAGAGGAGCCTGGCCAGGTGCACCTCTGCCGAGCCCGAGAAGGCAGCAGGCTGCCTATCAGCGCTTCCCACAGGCCTTTCCTCCCCAGTCACGTGCACCTCGCTGGGCCTTCACAGAACTTGTCCACAGCGTGCATTCTGCTGCAGCACGGCCTGGAAGCCAACCTCCACAAAGACCCGACAAGTTTGAGAGCAGAGCCGCGCAGACGCCCGCATCGCCTTACGCAGGCACAGGCGATCTGGCCGAGTAAGCCTCCGGTGGGTCCGCAAGCTGTTGTCCCGCCCTCGCCTGAGGTGCACTGGCTCTCAGCCTGGATGACCGAGTGCTCCCGGCCCGACGATCATACTTCCCCCTCCTCCTTCCTCTAAATGTCACCTTGTGTCTCTTGACAACCATAACAAAGCCTGTCCTCGCATATCCGTGGCTTGAGACAGACCCGCGGGCTTTGCAGTACGACAAAAGAGAAGGTTTCTGGAGACAGTTTTAAATGTCTTTTGTTAAATTAAATTCAACATGTAGCATCAACAGTGTACGTCCCTTGATGGATGAGAGGACTGGATAAAACACAGCGATCATGCGCGCGGAAGGCCAGTGGCGCTACATCACCTTCGCCCCCAGAGTCAGCGGGTCAAGTGCAAAACAAACCCTCATCTAGAAATGGATGGACTATGCTGAGGAGCAAGCTGACTCCAGAAAGTACCAGGGCTTATCTCCTCGGAGCCTACACACTCTCTGGAGACAGTGGATTCAGCTGTCATTTCAGGGATCACTTTGACACACAAAGGACAGTTATCTTTAAAATTCTCTCTTTTGGGGCCACCCGGGTGGCTCAGTCGGTTAAGCGTCTGCCTTCAGCTCAGGTCACCATCCCAGCGTCCTGGGATCGAGCCCCACATCGGGCTCCCTGCTCCGTAGGAAGCCTGCTTCTCCCTCTCCCTCTCCCTCTTTTCTTCCCCCCTGCTTATTTTCTCTCTTTCCCTCTCTCAAATAAATAAATGTAATCTTTAAAAATATATATAAATAAATAAAATTCTCCCTTCTGTAATACAGCTAAAATGGGGACAAAGTTAATATAGGCTGAAACTTAAAGGGTAATACCAATGTATGTTGCTGACAATTAACAGTGGGCCTCAGGGCACCTGCGTGGCTCAGTTGGTTAAGCGACTACCTTCAGCTCAGGTCATGATCCTGGAGCCCTGGGATCGAGTCCCACATCGGGCTCCCTCCTCGGCAGGGAGTCTGCTTCTCCCTCTGACCCTCCTCCCTCTAGTGCTCTCTATCTCTCATTCTCGCTCTCTCTCAAATAAATAAATAAAATCTTTAAATAAAAAAACAAAAAACAGTGGGCCTCAATTAGAGTTACGTTTATTCATCAATGAGAAAGAGAATTTTTTTTTTTTTAATGTAAGGGATGACTTAGAATGTGGTTTCTGGTCTCAGCCTAGAGAAGTATTGATGACTTGCATTTCTGCAATAAAAGGATGCAAAGTTCTAATCTACAAGTAGATATTTAAATGCATTATCAATTACTCCAAGTTTCTAATAATTAAAGGAAAAACTCTTACCTAAAAAAAGTAAAAGATTAGTCTTGAAAAGAGAAGTACACACAGTACCCTAACTGATGAATTCAAGGTTTCAGTTTGTCTTTTCCGACTGTCATCATTAGCCTTCTTTCTGTCTTTAACCATAATATGTAATGTAGCTGGACTTCCAATGCCCAATTATACTGTAAGCATTTTGCTCTTATTAACTTGCGTTTTCCAAGAACACAGAGTTAAATGAGTCGACGGATTCCATCTTATTCATAACCAAGAAGTCAGCATCAAAAGATAAAATTAGTGTCTGTGGCCAAAACTATTAGATGTCAGATCCATGTTCCAATCTTTTGCTTATCCTAACCACACTCTTTCCATTTCCAATTCAATTCTCTTCATTCATTTCTATCACCTTGTTCAATCAAAACAAATGGAGTTTCTTTGATGGGGGCCCCAGAACAGTGACAGTCCAAAAGCAAACCATTTCTCCTCTTTTATTTCCTTTATCACTTTCAACTTACACGAGAACCCAGAGCACTCAAAGAAAAAATTATGAAGAAAGCATAACATTTTTTAACAGTTTGATTATTCTAAAGCATTCGCATCAGCTGGAAGATCAGTTCTTTCATAATGGATTTTCTCAAGTTACATATCTACTTCTTCCTTTGGTTTCTTGATTTTATATATATGATATAGTGCTGATGTGGGCATCTCCTGGAAATAGTGATATTCAAGAGGATAATCACCCAATTACCTAAAGATATTTCCTGGGCAATTAATCAAGAGAAATAATTTCTGACGTTCTATTGAATTTAATGCACTGTCTTACATTCTAAATATTCAGCAAATATCTAAATCGTGAAGTATGAATAGGAACTTTTCTGAGGGCTGTGAGCTTGAAGCCTTAGCCTCACTGTTCTTTCTGAAACTCAGTCCAACTTTATTAAATACAGAACTTCCAATTAAAAAATGGAACCACGTAATAGCCAAAGTGCCTTCAGAAGATCAGCATTAGGGCCATTGTGTTTTGTTTATTCTGCACAATGATGAATAATCATATATCATAGAATAGCGAAAAGTTGGGTGAGTAAAACAATAGCAAGGGCTTTTAAGTATTGTTTTATCCTAAGAAACTTGGGTTTGCATATATCATTTTCAGGTTTCTGCTAACACTACAAGCAAAAGCCTACAAAGGAGAATTAATTATTTGCACGAAGTCTGATTTCTACAAGGCACTTTACAGTATTTGAATGAAAGGAAAGTATAAGAGAAAATCATCAAAGTGATCAAATAAATTAAATTGCTAATTTCATATCCCTCTTAGTTAGAAACAATGAATGCTGTTAAAGAGTGGCATAGAAGTAAAATTGCAAATTTAAGGTTTATAATTTGGGGAATATTTTTCATTCAGCTCAAAAGGGATAAATGGGTCATTAAGCCCTGCCATCAAAGTTGAGACTTTAATTTTTTTTTTTTTTTTGGTTTTTTGGTTTCTTTCACAAACAAGCAATGAAACAGCTTAAAGGGCAGTTCCACCAAGCAGCCAAGCATTGTGCTGCTTAAAAATGAAACTGAGGGGCGCCTGGGTGGCTCAGTCGTTAAGCGTCTGCCTTCGGCTCGGGTCATGTTCCCAGGGTCCTGGGATCGAGCCCCGCATCGGGCTCCCTGCTCGGCGGGAAGCCTGCTCCTCCCTCTCCCACTCCCCCTGCCTGTGTTCCCTCTCTCGCTGTGCCTCTCTCTATCAAATAAATAAATAAAATCTTTTAAAAAGTGAAACTGAAATCTGACTCAAGGCAAGACAAAAGGGAGGTACTTTGAACAGAGCACCCAAGTTTGGGGCTACAGTGAGCTGGGGTCTCACTCTTGCTTAGTTTCCACGGCTACTGTAACCAATTATCACAAATTTCGTGGATTAAAATGACACAAATTTATTCCCTTACCTTTCTGGAAGTAAGAAGTCTCAGTAGACCAAAATCAAGGTGTCGGTGGGGCTGCATTCATTCTGGAGGCTCTAGAGGAGAATCCATTTCCTTCTTCTTCCACCTGCCAGAGGTTGCCCACATATGTGGGTGCATTACTCCAGCCTCTGCTTCTGCCATCACATCTTGCTCTCTTGCCCCCTCTTTCACTTATAAGGATCCCTATGATTACACTGGGCCCACCTGGAGAATCCAAGATAATCCCTCCATTTCAAAATCCTTAATTTAGGGGCATCTGGGTGGCGCAGTCAGTTAGGCATCTGACTCTGGGTTTCGGCTCAGGTGGTGATCTCAGGGTCCTGAGATCTAGCCCCACATCAGGCTCCATGCTGAGCACTGAGTCTGCTTGAGATTCTCTTCCCTTTCCCTCTACCTCTCCCCCACCCCCAACACTTGTGCGCACGCTCTCTCTCTCTCTCAAATAAATAAATCTTTTTAAAAAATAAAATCCTTAACTTAATCACATCCCTTTGCCCAACCCTTTTTGCCATGTAAAGTCATATTCATGAATTCTGGGGACTAGGCATGGAGGTCTTGGCTGGGGGGAGGGGTGTCATTATTCTGCTGACCACACCTGGAGAGTACTTGCTGGCTAGCAGCTGGGAGGGTGAGCCCGAAGGGGCAGCCCCATTGGGTAATCTGCGCTCCAGGACCATGTTGGAGCAAGGGATGCCTTAATGTTTTCCATTGGCCAAATGATATGGGCAATGTGAGTGAGAGAGGAAGGATATTCAGGCAGCGTGAGGAGCAGCCATGCCTCAGAGGAGAGAAACCAAATGAAGCCATCTCTCAGGCAACTAGGGAAAAAGCAAGCAATGAGCTAGATGGGTGCTCAGCAGTCTGAGAAGAGGGGCTGGTCCAAAGACTGCTTGCCACTGGTCTACAATGTTGTAAAAGTACAGAAATCAAAAGTAAGCTTTTAGAAAATTGTATAGCAGTTTGACAGAGTAACTTAATGTCTGTAGAATGTGGTCAGTTAAAACATGTGTTTGTATTTTCTATGTCTTTCTTTCATTTTGTATGTCTTTTTTCTTTCGTTTTATTTTACTAGCAATTCATTTTTATTGTATATTTTCAAAACCTTCCATCCTCAGCAGATTGGAAATAATTGGAAACTATTGTTCCCTTTCCCTTCCTTTCACACACCCCCAAATCCTGGTTCTTCACCACGGATAGCTTTTCAAGAAGCCCTGTGTGAGGGGAGAGTGCATGACTCACAGAAGGGAATTCTAGGTGAGAGGCCCCTAGAAATATCCAAGGAGCTAGAATCAACTAAATACATGCCAGGCCCAGGAAATTCCACACCAACTCACGACACTCTCAACTCATTATGAACTTTCCTGGCCCCCTGCCCCTCATCACTCCCCATGCACCAACCCCAGAGGTTGGGCCAGCTAGGAGAGAGCACCGAGCCTGGAAAAGGGGAAGAAGCCTGCCACACCTCTTCCTCCACCACAGCCTTTGGGGAAGGTGTTAGGGGAGTGTTCAAGCTTGGATTACTGATTATTACAAGGGTCTAGACACTTTAATTACTGAATTGAGAATGTACTTTGTGGTTTAAAATGAATATAGGACTATTTTCGTTGTATAAAAGTGAATGGAAAATTCATGATGACTGTCCAAGTTCTTATCCAAGGCCAGAACAAGAACGAGCCCCACAGAACCATTGTAAAGGAAAAGCTGACAATAATAGAAGTCACTTTATGGTTTTGTCCCTTGAGTCATAATTGTTCAACCTAATAATTTTGTAATTCTTAGCTATAGGGCAAGTCTTAATACAGAGCCACTATTGTAATGATTTAAGGCAGGGTTTCTCAACCTCAGCAATATTGCCCATTGGGCTGGATAAATTTTTTGTTGGGAGGCAGGAGGGATGTCCTGTGCATTATGGGATTTTTAGCAGCATCCCTCACCTTTAACCCCAGCACTCCCCCTCCCCAGTTGTGACAATCAAAAATGTCTCCAGATACTGCCAAATGTCTGCTGGGTGGGCAAAAACGTGCCCCAGCTGAGAGCCACTGATGTAAGGGAAGCAATAAGATTTTTTCCCTCCCCTATCCAATAATTACCTTTCTACCAAGATCCAAAGCACCTGAAATCCCATCCTTCCACACACTTATTGCCCATTCCTGGCATATTCTTTTAAATCCAAAGTCCTCTGAGAAAGGACATCTAACTTAACAGTCATTGATACATGACTGTGAATGGGGTCATCAGACTTCGCTCTTTACAGAATGGCCTATTTTTAATGTTCTGGTTGTCCGAAGTCAAGATGAGATGAATAAGGCACAAAGGTCTAGGAAAACCTGTTGGTTCCTCCCATTTCCAAATCTTCTCTTCTCCCCATCTTCTCCCCACCCCTACTACCAACTTTCTCTTTCAGGAGCTTCACCTCTCACCTGAATTTTGGCAATAAATTTTTACTATGTCCTCCAGCACCAGTTATATGTCCCTCAAACTTATCCTTCACATTGACCTTGGAATGATCTTTCTTAACATGCCATGTCCCTACTGGTAAGTCTTTAAATACCTGCCATCACCCAGAGGAAAACATCCAAGCAATGTAACAAGGCATACACCCTAATTCCATCCAGAGGAATGGATGTCTGTCCCCCAAGTCTTTGTGCCCTTGCTTTTCCCTTTCTCTTTTTCTTTCACCATCCCTTTGTTCACTGGGAAACTCCCATTCAACCCTTCTGGTTCAATTCAAGCACTTCCGTCCTTGAAAACAAACCATTCTCTGATTCCCTCAGTAATATTTAAGTGCTCCTTTTCCTCCATGGTCCCAGAAAATAGTAAACCTCGTTGTGTTTAATAATTTCCTTACTGGATTCTTTTTTCTCCACTAGACCATGAGCTCATTGAAGGTAAAATATGGTCTGGTTGTTTTCCTGAAGAAGCTCATGGCATGGTTTACAGGCCCCCCATGTGATCAGGCCTCTGCATTCTTCCCCAGTCTTATCTGGCCACACTGTCCATCTTGCTTCCAACTCCCACAACACACAGACCTCCATTCAGTTCTAATCCACCATGTTTTCTCCCACGTCCAACCTCCCCAGATGGCCTTCTTTCCTGTTTGCAATGCCCTTGCTCTTTTCCTCCCTTGAATGCTGGCCCTGAAAACTCTGCTCATTGTCCACTTCTCAGCTAAATGTTACTTTTTCCAAGAACTTAACCTTAACTTCCAGACCAAGGGAGGCCCCTCTCTGTTTCATTCTTCCAAGACATTCTGTGCTTCTATTTGCACCATTTTTCACTTATTACAATTTTGTTAGTGTGATTCTCACACCACCACATTCAGGTATAAAAGAGATGCTATTACTTTAATTTCTAAGTAAAACTGAATCTGATTCTGAACTTCCCACTCACCAGTGAGGGGGAATTATGTGTTGGCAAGGCTGTTGGAGGCCTCTGGAGTGCTTAAGATTTGTGGTAAAGGCATCTAGACTTTAACCCATTGCAGCCTACGCTCACTACTGAGATACTCACTGTCCAGCTTGTAGCTCATTCAAAGACAGAGGCTCCAGTGCTTCATGCCAAGCTTTAGGACTGCGTCAGGCTGAAAGTCATGGCACCCAGTGTTCTGTCACCCTAGTGGCACTCCATGGCCACTTTCCTCTGAGGTCCAAAGACTTCCCAAATGTGCCACTGCCCCCAGGATTACAACTTTTGCTTCTAGCCCTCCTAGCACCAATCTGACCCCTAATATTTGCAGGGGCCAGGCAAGAGTAAAATGGAGACTTATGTCTCAGACATCCAAATATTTCCAAAGTTACAAAACAAACCAACAAACTATTAAATGAGTCCTATTGTTCTATGCTAACACATATATCTTCATAATTTCCTAGAAGGCCACATTTAAGTTAAGAATTCTGGGATTCCTCAGAGTCCCATGCTGCAGCATGGTAGCCTAGTCATAACTGGTCCCTGTCTCACACCCCCAGGTGTATCCCACACCGCAAGGGGCCTCACATGCACCTGTGTGGACTCTCTAGCCTGCAGAACCAAGCTGTGTCTACACCCTTGCAAATGCCACCCTTTGGCTGCTTTTTGGGCCTACGGGTGTTTAAGTGATGGCACAAAAGGATGGACCTGAAGAGGCTCCAGACAGCAAGGCTGTGTGGACTGAGACTTTTGGGTTACAGGCACCCAGAATGTAGTCTGCAGAAGAGGACTCAGGGTCCAGGTGGGCATATACCCTTGGCTCCCCCAGACTCTTTGTCCTGGCAAAGTTAAGAGTAACTGAACAAGTGACAGAGCAGGGTCCTGTAAAGCATGGGGCCCAAAGCAGAGGCCTCTCTTACCTGGGTCTGAGGGCAATCTTGAGATAAGATCCTCAGGCCCAGCTGGGACTACCGCCTTGGTACACAATAATAAAATAAACTTGTTCTATATGCTGACTCAGTTGAGAGTTATACTATACATACTAATTAAATATAACTGCTGTGTGGAAGCCAAGAGAAAGGGCCATCAAAACATTGCTAAGCTAATAAATAAAATCAGTATTTCCTGAGGTTTTATAAAAAATATTAACAGTTCTATGAAAAAAATGTATTCTACAATGAAGTATTTGAAATATTTTTAAAGCAAACCTTTTTCTTATGTAGAACTTCTCAGAACCTTCAGTATGAGAATTTGGTCTGTGAGCCTCCAGACAGGCCAATAAAGTAGTCAATACTCCCCAAATGTGTATGGGTGTGAGTGTGTGTGTTTGTGTGTGTGTGTGTGCATGCGCACATGCCTGCACACACATGCATATTTCTTTTAACATAAGAATTCTGAAAATGCTATCAATCAAATAAAACAAAACCCTGTATCAGTCAGAGTTCTTGAGTGCAAGTGACAGAAACTACTCGTTCTAGTTCAAGAAACAAAGAAATTACATGGAAGATTACCAGGAGAGTCTTCACAGACCACGCTGGAAAAGCAATCAGTCTAAGCAGTAGAAACCACAACAGGAAGACGCCAATCCTTACTGCTAACAGTGAAATAAATTAATTCCCAATCATCTCCAGTTCCTATTTCATAGGGAAATTCTCACAAATAATAAGTGAAGACACAAAACCAAGATGCAAAAGAATATGATCCTAATTTTATCAAAAAGAAAGAAAGAGCAATGTACAGAAACAGTCTTAGAAGAAAATATAACAAAATGTTAACAGTGTTTTTTCTGAGTGATAGAGTTACAGATAATTTTTATTTTATTTATGTACATAAATCACATTTGTAATCATAAAAATAAATTTTTTAAAATTGCTTTTTCCAAGTCTAAAGAAAAAAATTTTTAATGCCAAAATTTTTTGACAAAGTCCATGTTACAGTTTTCAAATCCTTCCTGAGTTCATAAATGTTGATAATGAGTTTTTCTAATTATTAGATGATCATTTAAGTTCTATATTATCTGAGGATTTTGGATGCAATAAACATTTTTAAAGCTCTTTCTTGCCTTTTACATGAGCATCTAGGACATTATATAGAAATCACAATTTCAGTAAATTATTGGTATTAGTGTGTGAAATCCCTGTTGTCAGTAATTAGTATAGACACCACTGGTTGATGTTTTTGGGAAGATCTTGTAAGAAGAAACTCTAGGTAATGCTTGCATATAACTTCAGATAAGACCACTTCACAGATACCTTCACTTTTTCCAAACAAAGTTAGCTCTTTATTAAAATAGCAACATAAATATTAATAAATTTATTCTTTATTAAAAGGAAATCAGGATTCACAAAAACAAAACCTCACAACACTATCCTAAATAACACCAGTCAAAAATGAAATAAAAACAGCAATTGTAATCCATTATTTTAAAATAGCAACAATTAAGAGACTACATACCAAAACTTTTGAGATGCAGTCAAAGTTGTTCTCACAGGTAAATTTATAGCCTTATGTGTCCTATTATTAAATAAGAAAGAAATAAAAATAAATGAACTAAGTCATCAATTACAAAGAAACATTCAGAAAACAAAATAAACTTAAGAAAAGAGTAAAGAAGGAATAAAAAGTTACATTAGTGATGTAAAAAATAGACAAAATAGAATTTATGGAATAGCTAAGTGTTGTTCTTTTAAAAGAGTGGCAAGCCTAATAAAAGAAAGAAAAATGCAACCAAAAAATTAGAAATGAGAAAGGAGCTATAACTATAAATATAGAGGAAAAATATTCTTAATTATAAGATAATTATATGTAAAATTCTGCTAATACATTTTTAAATTCTATGAAAATGCATGATTTTCTTTTAAAATATTATCTTTTAAATTGATACCCAAGAAATAGTAGTTAACCTGTCTAGGCCAAAGTCATGGAAGAAAACTTTAATGTTTTCAGAAACTAATCCCCCACTCACCTACCCTGAAAAAAAGCTTGGAGCCTAAACAGTGCTATGAGTGAGTTCCTCCAAATCCTCAAAAAAGCTATTCCTATACTCTGCTAATCTAGGACATAGAACATGATTTTTTGAAGCTGATAAAAATAGAATTAAAAAATGTAAAACTACCATCCAATCTTATTCATGAATATAAATGTAATTATCCTACATAAAATGTAAGGAGCTGAATTCAACATTATTATATTATACTGAAAGAGGAAGAGACCCACCATAATGAAATAGGATGTATCTCATGCAGAAATAATCTAACATTGAGAAATCTATTAATATGATCTGTTGTAATAATAGGTCAAGGAAGTAAAACCATAAAATCATCTCTAGTTTCCCAGATATGTTTAATATACTTCAACAACTTCCAATAAAATGCTTAATATATGTGAACCAGGAAACCACTTCCTTAACCAGATAGAGACCTCTATTTCGGTCCAACAGCTAACATTAAAAGCTGATGAAATATAAATGACATTCCTCAAAAGTCAGGAATAAGAGCAAAATTAATACCATCACTTATTTAATATATGAGGTATAAATATTGTAAAGGAAAAGAGAAAATTATCATTAATTACACTTCAAATGATTGTCTACTTAGAAGAAGAGAATCAACTAGGAGGATTAATGGAGGAGTTCAGAAAGTTACCAAAAATCAATAGCTTGAGCCTACAAGGAGCAACCAGTTATAAAATATAATGAGAAAATGATCCCAACAAAGATATGGCAATATCTAATAATATGATTAACAAGAAATACACAGGACCCACAAATTTACTGAGGAATATACAGGAAGCCTTCAACAACCTTGACATGTGACAAGTTCCTGAATGGGAAAATTAATATTACAAAGATGGCAATTCTCCTCTAATTAACTTATAACATTGAAGCAATTCTAAATAAAATGCCAATAGAATTCCTTTTGGAGTTTGACTGAGATATAACTAAAGTTTATCTGAAAGAATAAATGCACAAATACAGCTGAAAATATTTTGAAAAAAAAGAATAATGTTTGCCCCAGAGTAACGTTTGCCCCATTAAAAAGTTAACCACATAATAAGGCAAATTATAAAATGACAGTAATTAAAACAGCATGGTTCAGGAATAGAGATGGATACCAACCAACCAACAGACAATAAATCCAGAAAGCACTCCAAGTATATGTAAAAATTTAATATTTGGTAATGTGGTTTAAAACAGTGGAAGAGGGAGTTTTCAATAAATGATGATGCAACAACTAAATAAATATTTAGAGCCTTAATCACATCTATATCAAAAATAAATTTCATTTGGAGTAAAGATTTAAATCTTAAAAATTAAAAGAAAAGAAAACACAAACAAATATTTATATAACATTGAGATGGAGAAGACTTTTCTAAACATATTACCCAAAGCAGAAATCATGGAAGAGATTTATCTAAATGGAAAATGTAATATTTCTATATATCAAAGACATCATGAATTAAATTTGTACATATATGACCAGGGGCAAAATGTCTGCAGCATATAGAACAAATGGTTGATGGTTTTAATATATAAAGAGCTCTTATAAATCAATAAAAAGTGAACTCCCAAAAGAAAATTAGCAAATGTGTTTATTCATTCCTTCAACAGGTATTTATTGTGCATCTAATATGTGCCAAGTATTGTGCTAGGGGCTAGAAATACAATGTTAAAGAATCTAGACATCCAGACACAGTCTCTTCCCTCATTCATTCCAGTAGGAGAAACAGACACACATATAAAAAGTAAATAAACAAATAAATAAAGTTACAAATTGAGATAAAGGATTGAGTAATGAAGAAAACAAAGAACCGAGATAGCAAATGGGAGAAGAGTGGTGAGGACTACTTTCAATCAATGCTCTTGGGCAGGCCTTTCTCAAGATGTATTTATTAAGCCTTATATAAAGGATAGCCAAGGAGAGCAGATAAAGCAGAGATAACATTTACTAAGCCCCTGAGGTACCGAAAAGATCTCGGCTTGTTGGAGGAACCAGTGTGGCTGCATCATAGTGAGCAATAAAGAGGGGAGCTTGGATGGGGATGGAGAGAACAATAAGCATCAGTTTGTACAGGACTGTGTAAGCCAGGTGGGGGGGTTACATTTTATTCTATGAGCAACAATTTACTCAATTCCATTTATAGTCATTGTTGCCACTGTATCAAGAATGTACAGAAGTGGGTCATGGGTCAAGAGTAGAAGCAGAGAGACTAGGTAGGACTGGCTGTCACAGTAATCAAGTGAGAAAAAATATTCATCAGGATTAAGTAATCGTGTTGGAAATGGAAAGAAGCAGATGGATTAAAGGTATATTTTGGAGATAAAACTAATAGATTATGCTGGCCTATTTGATGTAAAAAAAAGAGGTCATCAAAAGAATCAAGGATGACTCTTAGGTTTCTAGCTTGAACAACTGATAGGATGGTGGTACTATTTATTGTAATAGAGAAGGGGGGAAACAGGTTTGGGATAAGAATGAGGAATTAGATTTGGGACATGTTAAGTTTGAAAGATCTGACTCATCCAAATGAGGATATTAAGCAAGCAATTAGATATGTGGGTCTAGAACTCAAAGGTCAAGGAAGGAAACAAATTTGAAACCCTTTAGCATAAAGATGGTACTTAAATCCATGGAAACTGATAAGACTGTCATGGGGAAGTACATAGAAAAAAAAAGGGGGGGACCTGAGTGGAGGTGAGAAATCTCAACTTCTCAAAGGTAGGCAGGAGGAGTCTAACACTGATCAGTGAAGGAGGAGGAAGACCAGGAGAGAACAGTGTCTTGGATATGAAGAAAGAACATTTAAAGAAGCAGAGAGTGGTCAAGGTGAGAACAGAAAAGTATCCTCTTGGATAGGGTAATATGGAAGTGACTGGTGACCTTAACAAGGACACTTGCAATGCTGGTGGTGGCAGGGGAGTCACATTGTTGACTGAAAAGTAATTGGAAGATTAGAAAATGAAGACAATCTATAACTCCAAAGAGAAGTTGAGTTATGAAGGAGAGCTGAGAAATGGCTAACAGATGGGAAAGATGTGGCTTAGATGCAGGGACACTGGAACATGTCCGCAGGCTGATGAGAATGATCCACTCACAACAGAGATTGATGATGCAGACGAGAGAAAGGGGAAAATCTAAGGAGAAAAATGTCCCCAGAAAGGCGACAGGAAATGGGACCCAGAGCACAAGAGGGGCTGGCCTTTGAAACTTCCTCCATAGTCACCAAAAGGAAGGAGAGGGTTACCAAGGTAGCTGGGTTGGGGGTGAGGGGACGGAGATGGGGGTGGGGGGAGAGTCTGATGGTGGGAAGATGAAGTTTTTATGTAATATCTTCTATTTTCTGAGGGAAATTTAAAGTAAACAGGCAGAAGGGGATCAGAAAAATGTGAGGAGAAATGAAGTTTTATCAGTTTTAGTGGGAATCTGAGACTCCCTAGGAACAATAGCACCAATTTGAGGTTGGAAATAACAAGTTAGAAGTGAAACTAATTGACTGCACTGTGTGATTTTCTTGAGGAAAATGTTCAGTCGTCCCAATCAAGCCCATGGAAGGCAGATAGTAAAGTTGATCCAGACTTGGGATTTTACCAGGCAAGTAAATTGGAAGAAATTGAGGTTCAAGACTGCTGAGAGCACTGTATTTCAAGGAGGATGATTACAATGATGGACCGTGGCATCTAGGCTAGACAAGGAAGGAAGTGAATCCAAAATGGGCTGATAGTGGGGAAAAGGAGGTTAATGAATTCGCTGTCAGTAAATGAGGGATCCAGAAGGATAGGAAGATGGTGACTGGAGTGGAATGTCTGATAAGGTGTTATCTCTGGTCCTTCTAGAAGCAGACACCAAGGCAGGGTTCAACTAGCAAGAGTTTTATTTAGGGAACATCTGTGAAGGAAACAGGAGCGGGGGGAGGGGTAGGCCTTCACACCATAATGCAAGTCTGACACTACAAAAGGACAAGGGGGTTGAGCAAGAAGAGCCTTAGACTGCATGCAGCACAGTTCTAATAAAGTTTCAGCCAGGCTGCTGAGCAGTCCCCATGACATAGTCGCTCCTTAGAGGAGTCCGGCCTGTCACGTGAACGGGCCATCACTAATACCCACACTGTGCTCAGTTAGGGGCTGGAAGTGGCCCAGGAGAAGCATGGCTTCAGTGCAAAACGGAGCGGATCCCCTGGGATGGCAATCTAGAACCATGGGGGCAAGGACCGATTCCGAAGGGAAGAAATGGTCATTGGAGATGAAGTTACAAAGAGGACACAGGATGTTGGAGTTCAAGTTCAACCACAGTTATGCATTACACACTCCAGATTGTGTTGATGAGCCCGTAGTCACTGGGGATTTGTACACTAATTAAAACAATCTTCTGGCAGACGGGGGATGGGGGGTGGGTGGGTAACTAGCTTGCTGATAAGGATTTGCGGTGAAGAAGACTAAAGCGGTAGCTAGTCTTTGAAGAACTAATGAAACAAACTGCCTAGGAAGTTGATAAATTACAAAGAGGGAAAGAGGATGCTACTGTCCAGTGGCAAGATTCTCAAAAAAGCCAGGGTTTGGGCAGGCAGGATGAGGAAGTAATGCTCCCAGAGCAGCAACGACTAGCAAGGAGGCCGTCCTCCCGCCCCGCCGGCCCTAAGGCACACGGTCCTCCCGAGGGGCTGCGTGGGCAAGATTCTGGGGTGAACGAGGTTCGAGGACAGCGAGGGGGGAAAGGGAGGTGTGCGAACAGCCGGGCGCCCGGGGAGTTCGCTGCGGTCAGAATGGACTTCCCAGAGCCCGGGAGGGTCTGGAGGGCGGGCGGGCGGGGAAGAAGACGGGCCGCGGCGGGGCGCCTGAGGTACTCGGGCGGTGCGGAGCGCTGGCGTAGTCCCGCCGGTGGCCGGGCGGCGGCGCTCACGGCGGCGCGGGCTTCCCGAGGCCGCGGGCGGCGTGCTGGCGCTCCCGGGCGGCGCCGCCGCGGAGCTTGGCGCGGCAGCTGGCGGCGGCCTGGCGCGTGGTGACGGCGCCCGTGGGCGGGCAGCGGCTCCCCGGGGCGGCCGGGCGCAGGGCGGCGGCGCTGCGGGACGACGGCTTCCCGAGGCTTCGGCCCGCACGGGCGGCAGCGGTCCCCAGGGAGAAAGACAAAGACACGCCGGTTAGAAACGGGACCCACGCGCCGGCTCCTCCCAGCTAATCCGGGAGCCGCGAACCCAAACTCAGCGCGATGCCTTTTTCCGCCCAACAGGTTGTCCCAGACACCGGAGAGAAAACTGTGTTGATCAGAGGAAACCAGCATCCAGCTGAAGTCTCATCCAGGGGTGGGCAATGTAAGGAAATGTATCAAAACCCTTAAAGTTTTTTCATACTTTGACCTAGCAATTCTAGTTTTAGAATTTTCCCCTAAGGAATAATTATGAATACATACAAAATTTCCATAAAGGGTGTTCCACTGAACACAAGTATCTATAACAGAAAAAAACAACATAAAAGGCAAAGAAAATTTAAAAAGAAATAAAGAAAAACTAGAAATAGTAAGATGTCGGTTCGATGACGGTCTTTTTCTTATAGTGGATATTAGCCTGCTATTAAAAATCAGTTTTCATCCCCATTTGTAGTGTGTGTGGAGAGCTGTATATGTGCGTACATACACACACAACATGCCACAGATGTGTAAAATAATGGAGAGAAACACCCCAAAATGTTACAGGGTCATATCCAGGTGATGAGGCCGCAGGTAATATTGAGGTATTTCCCAAATTGTATACAATAAGCACATTTTATTTTTATAATAAAAAACACAAGTTAACTTAAAATTTTACTCCATTCTTATGTACCCATTCTAACTTTATCCCAATTCAAATTTATGAAAATATTGTTTAGTAAACTGGTGGACATCAGATTTTTTTTTAAAGATTTTATTTGTTTATTTGACACAGAGAGAGAGAACAAGTAGGCAGAGAGGCAGGCAGAGGGAGAGGGAGAAGAGGGCTCCCTGATGCGGGACTCCATCCCAGGACCCTGGGACCATGACCTGAGCCGAAGGCAGCCGCTTAACCGGCTGAGCCACCCAGGCGCCCAGGACATCAGATTTTAAGAATGAATGGATGGTCCCCAGAAATACTTTACCTTCCAGAAAGGTTCTGAGTAAATCAGAGTATTACAAAGCAGTTTATCCCTGGGGCGCCTGGGTGGCTCAGTCCTTTAAGCGTCTGCCTTCGGCTCAGGTCATGATCCCAGGGTCCTAGGATTGAGCCCCACGTTTGGCTCCCTGCTCCGTGGGAGGCCTGCTTCTCCCTCTCCTCCCTGCTTGTGTGCTCTCTCGCTATCTCTGTTACTATCTGTCACTATCTGTGTTAATTAACCGCTCCTGAACAGAAAGAAGGCTGTCTGAGCTTTTTATAAAGCATTCTCTCTCCAAAAACCTTATTTGCCACCAAATGAGTTCTAACATAAACAGGATTAAATACAGATAAAACAGAAGAGCATTTATTTTGGGTGCTGTAGTCCAACTTTCATTATCCATAGAGTGATTCAATTTAATCTGACAGTTGTACCTATTGTCTCAGGCACTGTGCTTAGACACTAAGACCAAAGAAGATAACAGGGGGTTACTACATTTGAGAAGCTCTATCTAGAAAATTACCTTCAGATTATTAGGATAACTCAGACCCTGGAGCTAATCTGAATCCCTACACCACCCCTCAGTCCTGCCAAAGCTTTCCTTCTCACATTGTTTACATGAGCTTTCTAGTTTCCTGTCATTCCTTTGCTCAGGTTCATCCATAGCATCCCATTGTCTCCACACTAGCTAAGTTATTAGTTCTTAACCTCTCGGGGGAGTCAAAGACCAGTCTGAGATTCTGATTAAAGATATGGACTTCTCCTCCAGAAACATGCACACAAATGCATACAACACATCTTTATTTCACTGCACTGGAAACTGATTTCCTGAACATACATAAAAAAAACTATAAAGGATTATGCCTCCCCCACGTTATTTTTCATAAGAGAAAAATGATGGCTTCCTGAAGAAACTTAATTTAAAAACTTCTAACTGCTCAGTAGTAAATCTCAACGAGATTTGGCTTATTGAGATGAAATTACGATAGTCTTTGACATAGCAACACATACGTCTTCGATAATCAATTGCAACTTTTTTCTCCATGGTAACAAGTACTGAAATCTTTGACTCACAAAGGTACACAGAACCAAAGCAGAATTCCACAGAATGCTTTGTCAGGTTGAGGCAGCCTCTGTACTGGGACACTAAATTGCTCCAAGACCTTCAAGCTAGAGTCAAGTAACATTATTTCCTCTGCTTTCACATCCAATTAAGACCTCTTGAAAGGCAGCAGACTTCTGTCTAGTGGAGAAAAACATCCTATTCTGTTCCTCTTTCATGGTAATACCTCTTGGAAAGGTGGTGACAGCAGCTGATACAGAGAGTAATGAGACATAGTGACGTGTGGCTATCCCCTCATCAAGGCAGGAAAGCCATGATGTGTACCTGACATGACGAGCACACATCTGCCCTCAGAGTGCTATTTTTTTTCTTCCATTTGAATATTAGATAGAGAATTGTTTTGAAAATGTTGACAGCCTTTCCAATTTCCAAAAAGTGTCCTAAAATGGAATTCTTCTTTGATGACATCAGGGAGCACATGAAAACGTGAAGCTTGATGCACTGAGAGGCATCAATAATTTCACCCAGTTGCATGCTGAACAACCAAGTTTTTCTAATTCTGAAGTGATATTTGACAGAAACACTGCCTCAATTCTTTCATGAACCATGGTTTAAGAAACTTTGCACCAAACTACTTGACTCTCCACTCCCCTAACATACACTATTATTTCTCACCTCTATGCTTTTATTCTTGGCATTTCACCCATCAAAAAAATGTTTTCTCCCTCATCTATTCAAACACTGCCCATCCCTCAAGACCCAGACCAAAGCCACTCCTAACAAGCTTGAATATCTGAATATCTCAGTCTGAAATGATCTCTCCATTTTCTGAACTCCCACAACAGTAAGTGTTGTTCTGAGACCACCAGCTTCAAAAATGCACCATAATCTGTATTTTTACAAATACCAGAAAGAGCTGTGGCAATGTCTCCACTGTTTTCCTAAATCTGTTTTGCCACTCTTAAAAGAATAACTGATCCCTGGATGGATAGGCTGACAATGCTCATTGTTGCTGGAGTGACCAACAGACTCATCTCAATTTTTCCTTTCTGTACTCATTTTCATACAAAAAGTTTTGATTTGCCAAATGTGTATTTGTCATAGCTGCAACATCATTGTTGACTGTTGAATTCACCATCATCATACCTCTAAGCTCTGGGGTTTTCAATCATTTGCCTCCCCATTCCGTGGCCATCCTGCTTATTCTAAGATTCCAGATGCTGCTACCATTTTCCAAAATAACTTTACATTCTATGAGAAAGATTTTAAGCAGAGCTTGAAATGAAGGTAAGCATGATTAGATGGAAAGGGCTGTAACTGACATCATCTGTTCAAATAAGATATAAAACTATATATTCTAGAGTTGAACAGTAACTTGAAGATGATCTCTTTCAATAGATTCACATTGCAGATGGGAAACTGTGGGGAATGAGGTATTCTGGAGCAAAAAAACTGAAATTTGAAAAGAATCAAAGTCTCAAAAACAAAATGGTAACAAAATCATTCAGAGCCAAAAAGGACTGTCCTAATTAGGTCACGGATTCAACATTAAAGATAAATGAAATTAAGGAGTTAAAAGAACTAAAGAATAAGGAATGAAAATAACTCAAAATGTAAAAGATGGAACAGATCAGTTATCTAAAGAAATGGCCCAAAATACTGTCTTTGACATTACAGGTATCAAGGTGACCTGAACTCAACACCACTTATACTTAACAATATTAGTTATTTAATTATTGTATGCCAGGCACTGAGCTATTTTACAGATATGAATGCCATTTTATTAAACTCTAATGGAAAAAAATGTGCTAAAGGAGATCATCTATAGTAACTAGTTAAGAAAAAAATCAAGAAATCAAAAGCTGGCCATCTGTCTGCAGCCTAGTCTAGTAAAAAGGATGCTCTGAGAATTGAGAACATCTGGTCTGAGTAGCAAATATATTCCTTGGGAAAGATGAATGCATTATACTACCAGAACTTGCTGATTTTGGTCACTGAGAGCTGATTCAATGCTCATCAAGCAACCTTCTGATTATAATTTAGTAGATTGTAGACTTGCCTATTTGGAGAAACCACACTGAGCCATAAAAATGAGAAACCAGTATGCCTGATACCTCTCATTGCAAATTTTAAAACTAGCATTGTGGAATTTACACATCAGTATCTAGGAGGTTGGTTAGTGACCCAGTTCTCTAGTACCCAGTCACCTTGCTAGATCAACCAGTAATCAAGGCCAGCCTTAGAAAGTAATGGCCATGTCAAAGTTACCTGAGGCCCGGCAGGGAAGCTAGCCTGCCCTCCCTGTCTTGTTCACCATCTTCAAACTACAATGCCATGTGATCTCAAATACACATAAACACATACACATGCGCACGCACACACACACACACACACACACACACACACACAAAGAACCAGTTAGGAATGAAAATGATGGAAAAAGGAGGAAGAAAATACAGTGTTTCTCCAGAATCCAGGGCACCACCTTGTGAATTTAGAGCCTAGTTTTTACAGCAGAGAAGGCTCAAGATTTTTTTTTTAATGGCACCAATAAGCATTTGTTTCACTTGTTAGTCACCTACACCAAAAAAAAAAAAAAAAAAATTCAAGTAGAAGTAGAATTGGGACTTACAAACTTACACCAAAGAAGAGATATCAAAACATTTCCTGTGTCTCACATAATACATGGTTACTTAAGGGTTTTGTTTTTGTTTGGGGTGCTTTGTCAGTTTTTGTTTTCTGATAACATCTCCATAGGAGAGAGACCTATAAATATAGCAAGGTTCTAACATGACTTATCACAGTTTTTGACAAGACTAGTTCTCAGTCTTACACCAAGAATTCCAGAGTCAGAATGCAGTAAGAACCAGTAGAACCCTGTGTCCGGGGTTGAGGATAACACACATAAAAGCTGCACTAATGCTATAAGCCTCAAAGATACGATCTTATTTGTTCCACTACTGAATTTTAACTATTGTGAAAGTATTATGAAAATATACTTTTAGTATGATTAACTTTTTTCCAATCAGTAATGGAGTGATAATTAATACTATTTTCAAACAGAATTACTCAGTAAATAATGCACTGAGAAGTACTGCTGTCTTAGGGAGAACACAGGATTACTGTCCATCTAAAGTAAAATTCAAATATAAATCCTTAACCTCTATAAATCCTATCATGGACATTTGGCATGGGACGTATTTTTTTAATGGATTTGCCTTTTGTGATATAGTTTGGCCCAAAAGTTCTAAAATCAGGCAGTTCCTTAGGCCCCATTAATCTCTGAAAAATAAAGCCATAATTGCATTGATACATATTATGTTAGCCAAATTAAACCCAGAATGATCAAAATTAAGGATACATTTTTATACAGGTGATGAGTCATGCTCCCTTTAATCAAGAAGATTAAAACACAGTTACAATCTGTTTTGAGAAACAAATGAAAAATCATATCTGTTATTTGCATATGATGTTGGAGATTTAAAAATTTAGAAAATAGGGGAGCCTAGCTGGCTCAGTCAGTAGAGCATGTGACTCTTGATCTCAGAGTTGTGAGTTCAAGCCCCATGTTGTGTGTAGAGATTAAAAATAAAATCTTTTAAAAAAGGTATTAAAAAGTTATAAAATAAGAGCGCCTAGGTGGCTCAGTCATTAAGTGTCTGCCTTCGGCTCAGGTCATGATCCCAGGGTCCTGGGATCGAGCCCCGCATCGGGATCCCTGCTCAGCAGGAAGCCTGCTTCTCCCTCTCCCACTCCCCCTGCTTGTGTTCCCTCTCTTGCTGTGTCTCTCTCTGTCAAATAAATAAGATCTTTAAAAAAAAAGAATTTATAAAATAAACATTTGTGGTTTGATATTTATAACATCATTGCTTTTGCTTTTCACTGGCACTGAGAAACTGTTTTGTACATACCAGATTTTTACACGTCTAAAGGTAAATCATTTTCCTGAAAACTTTGCCTGTCATTTCTTTCTCAAATGGAAAAGCAAATATCCTAATCAGCTATTTTAGGTTACTTAGCAATAATAATTATTATATATATTTCACTTATTTTAACTTCAACATTTATCATAAAATAAATCAATGACCATGATTCTTTTCTGAAAGTAATGTGAAATACTACATTATGGTCATATGAGGAATTCAATATATACTAGAAACAAAGAATAATTTAAGACTTTGTCCATTCACATGAAAAAAAACTGGTTGTTTAAATGACAGACAATATAGTAAAATGAAAGTTCATGGACCAAAGAATAAAAATATCTGGGTTCTACAAAATTCAGACATATGCTATGTGGAAAAAAAAAAAAGTGATAAAAAAAGGTACAGAAGAGTGTATACAAACATGCTACCAGTTTCTTCAAGGGGGAATGTATACATTTATATGTTTATATATACATAGAACAGCTCTTGAAAGCCCAAGAAACTGGTAATTTGACTCTGGGGTAGAGAATGAGGGAATAGAGAAATGGGATAGGAAAAAACTTACCTTTCACAGAACACCTCATCGTACTGTTTTATTTTTTTTACATGTATGTGTTATTACCTACTAAAATAATCTTTAAGAGATAGCTGGCCTCTATTCCTGACTTCTTCATTAACTACATGTGTGACCTGGTGCAATCACTTACCTCAACTTTCTCCACTTTAAAATGAGGTTCTACTAAATCTCTAGAGTCCCCATCTGCAGTTCAATAGAATTATGCCTCAAAAGATGGTACATACAAAATGCCAGGTGGCTAAAGAAATATAATTGTAAGACCTTACTTTGCAGTGACTTATATAACGTGATATTACAATTATTTACATTTCTGCCTGCTCTGTTCCCATGAGGCTATAAGGAAAAAAAGGCACCATAGCAAGCGAGTCTGGGAATAAAATTTGTGTTTGGCAACTCAACAGTGTTTCTCTTCTTTGTTTCCAGTTAATCCTCCTTTTTTATATATCTAAACTATTGCTTCCAAAATACAGACTTCCAGAATATACTTTGATAAATGAATAAATACTAAAAATAATTGTAAAAGGGTAGAATTTTTGTAGCAGAGTTTAAAAAATGGATCCTGAGATAGGAAAAAAGCCTGAAAAATCACCCCCTATTCACATAAAGTTAGCCCAAGAATCTCCTAAAATCATTCATAATCTTCATTAACACAAGATACTAAGAGAACCAAAGTAGCCAAGTGGAGAGCAATAGAAGGTTTAGGCCAAAGTAAGACATGAAGAGGACCCTGAAAAGAAAGAAACCCAAATTGACATCTGGAGAACAGAGAATAGGAAGAGGCTTGGCGATCCATTTATTCATGATGCTGTAGAGAAAGACCGTTGGGCCTCAAAGGGCTTAGAGTCTAATCGTGGGGACATTCTAGTTAAATAATAATGCAATAACAACACAAAGGATGAGAGTGCAAAATAAGTGGTAAGGTAAATGTCGTGAGTTCATCCGAGGAAGAGATCACCAGGGGTTGGAGCTATCAAGAACAGATTCATAAAAGAAATAGGATTTTGAAATCTGCGTGAGAAGCAAAATGGTGGTGGTAGCATGGACAAAATAAAGTCAGCAAGGGAAGTCAGTGCTGGTAGCAGAATGATGGATTTAGTTTTAGTCACAGTCTGATTTTAAATAGTAACTTTGCAAAACCTGTTGGAAATTAATTTCAAATATTGGGTTGCCAAATTTCCTTCACAGACTACTACAGAGGAGTAATGCCATGCTAGTATTATGTCAAAAGTGACTGAACAGGCTCAAATACAAGATCAATATTCACCTAGATGCAACTTTTAATACGGCAGGGCTCTGAGGTATGAGAAAAATCATACTTAAACAGGATGTTTGGCAAACCCCTTCCAGTATTTTCTTGCAAGTACCTAGCATCATTTCCTATCACAACCTTCATACTCAGGAGTCAGCTCCACCCAAGATACACAAAACCAGGAAATCAAGAGGTGCCAGTTTTACTTTTCTATTGATTAAGCCTGTGAACTGGGTCTAGTTGATGTAATAGGGTGTTGTGGATTTTACTAAATGAGAGAGAATGTCAAAACAAAAAACCACCCTCTATCTCTCAGTGATCTAGTAAAGCTAAAAGCATATTAGACCACTTAACAAATTTCGGCATAATACAGAATATAAATTCAAGGTATTCATTATCTTATGGATAAAAAATCTGTGTGTGTTATTGTAACATGATAAATCTTGTAAGAAATTCCTAAACAAAATTTCTAAAATGTTGGCATGGGGCAAGAAAGAATATCAACAAATATAAAGAAGGTTATTAAACAAATGAAGTCCTCAATGCAGACAATATACTAAAATTCTATTCCACTCTTCATTTTTGTTACAATCCTACAAGTGCCTAAATACATAAATTACCTTTATTCAATAATCTCTTAGTGATTTACTGAGCTGAGAATGGGTATATAGGGGCCTGCCAGGAAAGAAAAAATGTTTAAAAACAAATTTATTTAGAAAAGAAGATTTGAAACAAGTATTAGTTAAAAGTTGATGATTTAAAATAATTCTGTGCTACAGCAATGTGCCTTGTGTTATTCTGACATGGATATTAGGTTTATGCTAATGCCTATTATTAATTTAAAGTTCAAATAACAAGAAAAAGAAATTGTTTCAAAGCATTAGACCAGAAAACTTTAAAGGTTTCTTTTCTCATTTAACTACAGATTATAAGACTATAATATAGCTGTCCTCTTTCAGTTCAAGTCTGTCAGCATTTCTATTACTGAATTCAGTTTTTAAGGGTCATAACTCATCCATAAAATTCACCTATTAAAACTTGACACAGATAGTCTCCCAGGAATTCTTGCCTTTAAAGGCAGATTTTAAAAGTGAATCAACAGCTGGATAGCTCAAATGGTATACAGACCTGTGCTTTCAGTATTAAGTCACTGATTTCAATCCCAAGCAGGGCTGACTTCTTAAAACTCATTCTGCATACCCTCCTCAGTATCCATTGGCCTGGGCAGGGTAAACAAGCTGCTTCATGTCAGTTCTGAGGGCACAAAAACCTCCACCTGTGGAGAGCTCTAGTGGCTATCTAGATGGCAAGGTCTAAACCTTCATTCAGAAAGGAAGGAAAAGAAATTGGGAGAAACCAGTGAGGGCCACAGGAACATATATGACAATGCAGGACCTAATTTTTAACTGTTATCTTAAATATTCACCTATCCAAAAAGTGCAGCTTGGAAAAGTAAAATTAATATACTTCAATCATCTGTTCAGGGTTTAATAGCACATCTTCCCCCTTAGATTCTGACTGTGGATACTAAGTTAAGTTTATCCTATGGATTATGTCAGATCCTATTAGTTTAGTGAGATGGCTTCCTCCTAGTTTTCAAAAATAGTTTCTGCCTTGGTCAGAAGCATAGGGACTAGGGACACCTGGGTGGCAGTCAGCAAAGCGTCTAACTCTTGATTTTGGCTCAGGTCATGATATCAGGGTTGTGGGATGGAGCATTGGGCTTTGCGCTGGACATGGAACCTGCTTAATATTCTCTCTCTTTCTCTCTCTCTCCTTCTCCCCCTCCCCAAGCCCCTTTTCTCTCTCCCCTTCTCGAAAGAAAGAAAAAGAAAGAAAAAGAAAGAAAGAAAGAAAGAAAGAAAGAAAGAAAGAAAGAAAGAAAGAAAGAAAGAAAGAAAGAAAGAAAGAAAGAAAAGGGACTAAATCACAACCAAATCCTGGACATATCCAAGGTATAGGACTCAACAAGCAGATCTTGTTCTAGTAACACTAGTAGTTTTATTTTTATAAAATAAGGTATTTCCTTTCTAAAGTTAATCTTTTAAAATAGGTCTTACAGATTTCTGTAAAGCTCTCTAAATAAAACACAGGTTAGTTCACATTGCCTCACAGTATTACAATTTAATTATCCAGCACTTCTTAGAGTATTATCAAATATATGTTACATTATAGACTGTTCACATGGCAGCAGAAAGTAGCAGTGGGTGGGGCAGACGGAGAATCAGTGCTTAGCCAAACATCATTTCCCAAATGCAAAACTGAAATAGAAAGCACTGACCTAAATTACACAATAAACCAGAAGAATGTGAGTATGATATGCTGACTCTATTTATTCTTCTTTGTAACCTCTTCAAAACCTAGGGCTTAAAATACACATACACTAATGACTCATAAATCTCAGGCCTCTGGACAATCTCTCTCTTGCCCTCTAGTCTGTATCTACTGGTCCTACTAAGCATCTCCAATGAGATGTTCCATCAGCACCTCAAATTCAACACATCTAAACTTTCATTTCCCCCCAGAAAAGTGTTCCTCCTCCTGTGTTCTCTACCTTGAAGAATGGTGTAACCCACCTGCCCAGCCAAAATTTTCAAACCTGGCAATCATATTCAATTCCTTATTCATCTCCACTGCCTGAAAAATTCCACTTCCAAAATAATTATAGTATCCATATCTGTCTCCCCAGTTTCATTGCCTTACCTAAATTTAGGCCCTTATCACTTCCTACTTAGATTTCTGAAATTGGCTTCTATTTGATTTCCCCACCACAAATCTTACTCTCCACCCCAATTCAATCTCCTCAATGCTATCATATACCCCTGCTTCAAATCCTTCAACAGCTACCCCTAATCTTCAAAATATGATTCAAATTAGTTGGTACAAAAGATCTTTCTTTCTTGATTCGGCTATCACTTTGTCTCATATTCCTTCCCTTGGTCTACACGTGGTCTCATGTTTCTGTACCCACTTGGAAGTTTTTCTAACCTCTTTCAAAACTGAATTCAAGAACGAATTTAAGAATTATGAAAAGCCTTCCCCAATCCCTCAGTGTGTTTTAATATTCCACTTCTATGTATCCTTATAATATGTTCTTCTTCTATGATACTTGAGAAAAGGAACTGTTTCTTATCTCTGTAACCCTAGCACCTAACTCAGTGCCTCACACAAGGCAGGAGCTCAATATGCCTACTGAATGGATGAAACCAGTCAACCTACAAAACGCATCAAGTTCTTTGACTTTTGATACCAGAGCAGGCTTCACAGGGGCAAAAAAAGTTTAATTTGCTTATTATCACTGATCTATCCCTAGATGTTTTTAAACCACTTATTTCAGCTTCTATTCAATAAAAGTTTGTAAAATTGAAATCTTCAATCTTTAAAAGGCAAATAAATACCTCTTTTCAAATACAACTAGTCCTACAGGTAATAAACACTTTAATTAACATGTGGTATAAAGGCTTGCATCACTCAAGAAGCTAAAAAGGAATCTGGGTTAACTTGACCTAGCAAATACCTGTTTGCCTGCATGTCTAGGGTACCACCTATCAATAATAGGTAAACAAATCTAGCTGCCACCACCCAATGGCCCCCAAATCAACTGCAGTCACATCAGCATTAGTGTGAGTGTGGGGTAATGTAATTGTTGACTCCCATCCTCGTGGAAATAAATGCAAAAGACAGAAGGGAGAAGCCCATTAATATTATAGAAAAGCCAGAACTACAGACCAAGGTCTCTGAGAATGTAGGAAGAGTCTAGGACCCTGTAACTTCTCTGCCTTTGCTATCTCCTGTTTGCCTATACTGATAAGCTACCATCCATCCACTCATTCAACATCTATTTTCAAAGCATAACTATGTCCCAAGCACTGTGCTAGGCACAGGGTCTACATAACTCTCCTCGTCTCTTACATAAATCTCTCCAGTGGGAAGACAGGCATTAAACAAATCAATGCACAAATATAAGCATAATTACAAATTGTATTAGATGACAAGAAGGAAAGGAATATGAAACAGAACTACAAGGAAGACATACTTTAGGTTGTCTTTTTTTTTTTTAAGATTTTATTTATTTGCGATAGTGAGAGCCAAGAGAGAGAGGGAGAGGGAGAAGCAGGCTCCCCACTGAGCAGGGAGCCTGACACAGGACTCGATCCCAGGACCCTGGGACCATGTCCCGGGATCATAACCCGAGCCGAAGGCAGATGCTTAACCAACTGAGCCACTCAGGTGACCCTAGGTTGTCTTTATTCAGAAGTGACAATTAAGCCAAGACCTGAGAATAAGTCAGTAAGTGATGAACAGACAGTAACAGCAGATCTGTGTTTTAGGAAGATAGTTCTGACAGCAGCGCGGAAGGCAGATTAGAGAGGAGGTCAGTTACAAGACTAATGCAATAGTGTAGGTACAAGATAAGAGTCCAAATTAAACTACTAAACATGGAGATGGCAAGAGCCAAATGTAAAAAACATTCAAAAGCAGGATGGACAGGCACTGATCACTGATTAGGCGAAGAGTATAAGAGGAAAAAAAAAAAGTCAAGGTATTTCCTAGGATTCTGATTAGTCTAGGCAACTGGGAGGGTAGGAGCATGAATAACTGAGACAGGGAACACATAAAGAAGGAACAAGTTTAAAGTGAAAATAATATGTTTAGTTTACTGAGTTTTTGTTGCATTTAAGATCCTAGAGAAACATCCATCCAGAGATGTCTGACATGCAACTGTGAAAACAAATGATCTTATAATCAGAATAGCCAGGCTGAAAATAGGTCTGGGGTCATCTTCACTGAAGTGATAACTGATACTTTGGAAGTGAAGGAATCACTGAGACAGTATAAAAAAAAGAAAAAAAAAAGACTAAGGAAACTTTGATCCATATTTAAAGGCCTAGTAACAAAGGCCAGTGGCAAGAGAGAAAGAATCAGAGTTCACAGGAGCAAACGTTCAGTAAATATTTATCAACATCCACCATGTTCCAGGTGCTATGATAGATGCCAGGGGCATAAAGAAAAGATAGAAGCCCTACCCTTAAGATGCTTATAGCCGAAGGAAGAGGCACAAATAGATTGTTTCAATATAGTTATTGATGGGGCACTACAGAAACATACAAGGGGGAAACCTAGCCAAACCTAGGAAGTCAGGAAATACTCACTGAAGGACATAGTGTCTGATCTAAAGCTTCAAGATTTGGTAAAATCATGCAAAGAAAGTTGGTAAGGGCAAACCGATGAAATCAAGAGAACGTTCTAGACTTTTGGAATGCTAAGCAAGATAATGGATATAGAAAAGAACTGGAAGAAGCTGAGAGGCTAAAGTGATTTAAACTGGAAAACGTTATTCTTGGAAGAAAATAAGATGGGAAAGTGAACAAGGGATTTTTGGTAAAAACTTTACAAAAGGCTTTGGGGGAAATGTTACAGAAGACTGAGGAAGCTGCCAGGTTATATGAGGATGTGGGAAGAGAGATGGGTAAAGTAACTTGTATGAAGTTTACTAAACTTTATGTAATTGTACCTTTTTATCTCCTTCGAAAATTTCTGTAAAATAGGAAATAGATGCATTATTTTCCAAAGAATCTTGGGCCTGACTTTTTTTGGATGCAATACCATGCTGGGACTAGCCCAAGGTGACCCAGTTATAAGTGACCATAAAAGTCTGGGAAAAGTAAATTTGTAAGCACTATTGGCCATGAAGAGGTCAAGAAGCCACAAGACTTAGCATTTACATGGCCATTGATGCCCTTCAAGTAAACTTTTAATAGAAATGTAGGGGTAGAAAAAATTGCCAATGGTTCACAAGAGAAGGGTATAGGAATGACACCAAATCGTTCGTTCATTCAACAAGTATTTATTGAATGCCTACTATGTAGCAGGAAACATCCTAGGCCCTGAGGAATCAATGGTGATCAAGACACAGATCTAAGAGCTTTACAGTCTAAAGGAGAAAGAAGACAAGGAAATAGACAGTTACAGTGAAATTAGTGCTAAAACAGAGCAGTAAGAAAGCACATGGAAGCTTGACAGTGAAAGGAAGGAGGAACAGATAGCAGTAACTAGATAGAAGATAGTAGGGAGGCAAAATTTACTTTCTGGCTGAAAGGAATTTGAACATGTTTGTGAGCTCAGGGGGAGAAGCTTGTGGAAAGGAAGAAGATGGGGAGGCGGGAAACAGAGGAGGGTTGTTGGAGGAAGGTCTCGGGGAAGAAGACTGGTGAGGGTATAAGTGCTGGACTTGGAAAAGAACAGTTCTTTCTGCAAAGAACCAAAGCAGAGAGAGAAGACAAAAAATAATTGTGATGCAGGAGGGGAACATAAAGAAATGTCCTCTACCTTTTGACATGATACAGGCTATGGCACTTATTAAGGGACCAAAAACACAGTTGGGGGCTTTAAGGATGGTGCAAAAGTTCTGAAGTAGGCAATGTGAGAATTAGATAAATTAACTAATCAATTCCAATTCCTACGATTACACAAATGACAGAAGAAGCAATCAACGATTAGTTGCTGCTTTTTGTTTAGATCTGGGAGTTGGAACAGGAAGTGAAATGTGAGCTGCACTTCAAAAATTCAATAGGCATGAATTAAACAAAAGTAAACCTTTAAAGGAATTATCCAAAAAAATCAATAAATGTACACCCATACAGTGTACAACTGATTATAGATTACTTACAGTGTATACAGCCAACACAGCACTCCCATGAGTTTAAATCTGTCACCATTACTAAGCAGCAATGACAGAAGCTAAGAGGCTCACGCACAGAAGGCCGACAACGGAAGCAACAGAAACAAAGAGGAGCTCACAGGTAGAGAAACTATATAGATCAGAAGATGAGGTAATGGTAAGAAAAATTTAAAAGCTGAGATATACTGTGGACTGATGATAAGCCTGAAGATAATTGATGTAATGTTCCTGCCTCCTCCTTTTCCTTCCCTCAACATTCTCTTAGCACCTGCGTTATGCCAGGTACACTGTGAGGCACAAAGAGAAGATACGATTCTTGCTTATAAACTCAAGAGTATGTCCATGTACCCACAGCCAATGTTTACAACAAAAGAATAAAACCGAAAGCTGCTTTGAGTTTTGCTACTCAAACCATACATGCTGTACAAACTCTACATTAACCACAAAGCAAAATTGTATGAAAAGTTCAACAAATTCTTCAACAATCAGCAAAAGGTGCTATCAGAAATGGCAGATTAAAGACCCATAAAATAATATGTTCTAACTTAATAAACTGCTGTGTATCTTGGCTTTATCACAGATGTCACATCTGACTTTTCATTAAACGGTTGGATTAATGCCAACAAAAAGGCAACGAACTGCAAATGGCAAAGCAAGATATCCAGAAACTAAGTGCTAGAAAGTATTTCAGCAGCAAACTGATAATAATTTTAGTGATTACTACAACAGTAATAATGCATATTTATTGAGCTCTTACTTGAGCGAGGCATTGTGCTAAGTATATTATATACAATATATCACTAAATTTCTATAACTTCCCACAAAAAACTACCTATAAGGTAGTCTCTAATACTATCATTTTATAGACAAGAAAACTGAAGTTTAGAAGTAACTGGTGAATTAAGGAACCAGACTTGAACTCAGGTTTGCATGATTTTTTTTTTCAGGTTTGCATGATTCTTAAAAATCCATACTTTAATCACTGTATGATTCTGTTTCCCCAAAAAATGGAATAGTGCCAGGCACATGATGGACACTCAATAGTATGTGTCATTGAAGGAATGAACGAAAGGATATAAAGCAGCTCTTGCAAAGTGAACCCAAATATGGAAAATAACAAGTGGAAAAGCAGAAGCAATACATGAAGGATTCACTAAATCACCAACTTAAACTGTGCAGCGTAACTGGAGGTGGAAGTGTGTGGAAAGCAGCTGCAACTGCAGAATGGCCTAATGTGCTGTTACAGGAGATGTAATGGTTCTTTGTGAGTGAAAACTTCAGGCTATATCAACCTGCAAAGCCAAAGATGGAAACACCACCAGTCAGTTCAGAAAAGGAACTGCAGACGCTGATCAGAAAACTTTCCCACATTTTCCCAGTATGGAAAGGACTGGTGCTGTATGACATACAAGTTAAACCCCCAGGTTACCTTTAATTCTATCACCTTTATGGGGTTTTAGGTGGGTTTTTTTTTTTTTCCAGAGCAAAATAGATTCACACCATGAATCTGGTACCTACCAACTCTTTTTTTCCTAATCGTAGTATAATTAACATACAGTGTTCTATTAGTTTGTGTACAATATGATTCAATTCTATATATTACACAGCACTCATCACAGTAAGTGTACTCTTAATCCCATTTATCTAATTATATCACCATTAAAATGGAAGAAAATCACATGTACTGGAAAGATGATTACATTCTAGGACTACCCAGATCCCTTTTTTTTTTTTTTTTTAAAGATTTTACTTATATGAGAGAGAGCATGAGAGGGGGAGGGTCAGAGGGAGAAGCAGACTCCCTGCTGAGCAGGGAGCCCGATGCGGGACTCCATCCCGGGACTCCAGGATCATGACCTGAGCCGAAGGCAGTCGCTTAACCAACTGAGCCACCCAGGCGCCCTAGGACTATCCAGATCCCTCTTCTAAAAGATTCCCACCAAGATGCCTTTTATTGGGTCCACAGACGTGTTTTAAGTCACTGACTTCCCCCAGGATCACCAATGACAGGAGTAACGGACAGCACATATCCCAAGAGCAGCCAATCTATGAAGAGCAACTTATGGCCCACAACCTATAGAGGCCTGGCATGGGAGATTTGCCCAAGAAGAAATGTATCTAACTCAACCAATCAGATTTTCTCTTACAGGAGTCTGAACTCAGGCTATACAGAGGGAAAGTCGGCTGAAAAACAGAGAAGGCAGGCAGCAGAAGTAATGAGGCAGTTATAACCATATAGAGAAGACAGAGAATGAGGTGATTCGTTTAAAAATAAAAAGTAAAAGCAGAATCTGCAAAGGGCCAATAGCAGCAGAGAAGTAATACTTCTGCTGCTAAGAGGGCCACACCCAGTCACTAGAGTTGCATTTATTTTTTTCCAGTTTCTATTAAGACCTAGTTGAAATCCATATGGTGAAGCCAGTTTGTACATAAGGTCTGGCCACTTCGATCTCCCTTATTTCCCCACATAAAGCTATCTAATAAACTTCTCATTACTAGCTACAGACCAAGTAAAGCTCTGTCTTGCCTGCAACCAAAAAAAAAAAAAAAGTGTGGTACAATATTTTTATATGAGTGCACATGCACTCACACACCTGCAGTTAGATGACAAGGCAAACTGGGTGGTGGGTAGTAATTCAAGCATTGTGGGTCTTATTTCCATCTTGTAGCATCGGTGATTTGAAGACACTGTTACTTAGCTCTAGTTAACTGTTTTAGAAAAAAAGGGCCTTCAAAGAAGCATCTTCAACCCTAAAATTTAACAATTCCTATCATTACAATTGTGCACTTAGAGATTGAGAAGCGATCCAGGGAAGTTACAGGAAACAAAACCATCTCTTCCTCTTGTGTGTGCAATATTCTGTTTGTGTCCGAATTTTATGGCAAATAAGTGATTTTGTTCTCTCATATCACAAGAAACAACAGTTGGCTAGTCAGGATGGCCAAGCAAAGAAAGGACAAACTGGAAAAACATGAGAATGTTTTGAAAAAAGTTTAACTTGAGGATATACTGAAAATTACTCATAAATTACACTAAGTGTGTTCTTGCCTATCTTTATGATAATCCCATTAGCCTATCTTATCACCTCGAAGTCTGTTCACTCAAAGGAAAGGAGATCTCAACCATCTACAAATGCCCAACACACTGAATTCCAAGGAATTCTAAAAATATCTAATGATCAAAAGGCTTGAAAATGACAAAGCCACTCTCCTAGAGAAACCTATACAAAACGCCCCTAACAACTTATATGTCAAAAATTCAAGAAAACTACATAAAAATCGTTTCCCTAAAAGTATAATTTTTTTCATATAATCCAATCACTTGTGCACACAGTATTTTCCTAGTCTTCACTATTTTTTTCTTAGAAGAAAAGTATTCCTTGCTTTTCCTTTCTCTTCAAAATAAATGCTACCAGTCACAACTAACAGGTATTTTGGGGTTCAGGTCTACCAAAGCACCAATCTATGCAAGAGTCTCAGCTACTTTAAAAAATACTTTTGCACAGTTTAGAAAGAAAGTCTGACTAAAAGCCACAGTTCCATTTCTCAGAGCTAATTTATTTCCAGGATAATCCCACAGAAGAGATTAAAAACCAGTATTCAAAACCTGAGTTGTAAAAACAGTTCCATGCACTTGGGGTTCATTTTGGTGTAGTAACTTTTCCTCTGGACATAACATCATTACACACTCTTGTATTGAAAATGTTATGAGGGCGCCTGGGTGGCTCAGTTGGTTAAGCAACTGTCTTCGGCTCAGGTCATGATCCTGGAGTCCCGGGATCGAGTCCCACATCGGGCTTCCTGCACAGCAGGGAGTCTGCTTCTCCCTCTGACCCTCTTCCCTCTCATGCTGTCTCTCGTTCTCTCTCAAATAAATAAATAAAATCTTTAAAAAAAAGTTATGAGATTATATAAAGCAGGGACACCCAGAAAGATTATATAAAGCAGGGACACCCAGATAGGTTGCAAGTTATTATTGCTCAAGCATTCAGGGTGAGGGTTTTTTGGTTTATTTTGGTTTGGCTGTTTTTTCAAGCACATCATTCTATTCCTTAAACATTATAGTGTTTTGTGTGACAGGAATATGCTCCAGACACCTGGCACAAGTATTTGAGTATCAAAATCACTAAAAAGCCACACAACACAGGTGTTGGAAGCCCAGCACTTGATCTGAAGTTCAGAATATGACGTTTCATCCAAACCTACGGACAAAGGTTCTCTGATGTTGCAAATTATACAAGTCCCTAAATACTAAAATTTTTATCTTATTTTTTTTAGAGATTTTATTTATTTGATAGAGAGACACAGCAAGAGAGGGAACACAAGCAGGGAGAGTGGAAGAGGGAGAAGCAGGCTTCCCGCCGAGCAGGGAGCCCGATGAGGGGCTCGATCCCAGGACCCTGGGATCATGACCTGAGCCGAAGGCAGACGCTTAACGACTGAGCCACCCAGGTGCCCCTAAAATTTTTATCTTATTGTTAAAAAAGCAAAATCACGAACAGTCAGGTGTGTGGGTAAAACCTCTCAGCAGATAATCTAACAGTACTTGGGCCTCAGCTGAAATCTGGAATACTGCCACTAATGACTACCAGTGGCAAGACTCTTGAAAAAGTACCATTTCTTCTTATCTCTTCATGACACATTTACCAAAAAAATTCCTGACCTGGCCCAAATCGTGCTTTCCCTAAGAATCCACTAGTTCCATAACTGAAGCTTTCTTTCAAATAGTACTGCACATATACTTTTGTTTTATAGAAACATTTCAGCTATGTTACTCAGTTTATATTTGTTCCATGTCACTATTCTGCACATGACCAAAAATAAAATATTCGTGTGATAGGGAAGATACTAATGAGGATTTTAAGACAGAGGGGTTGTTCTGGGAAGTAACCATAAAAATAAAGCCTAACTCAAAATGAATGTGCTTACAACTACCTAATACCTTTTTCAAGATAAATGAAAAATCTGAGTAAGAATGGTAAACTAGTAATACCTGATCAGAAGAAAATTGACAGCAAATAGTAATAGTTAGGTCTTCATTGTCTCAATTAAATACACAGCAGCAGTTAAAATTTGATGTGTAACAATAAAGTTCTCTCTTCTAATGCACCCCTTTCAATCTAAACCTTAAGTGGTAATAAAAAAAATTACACATTTTAAAATGCCATGAAAATCACTTACAGTAACCATATCTAACGTTTATTGTAACATGCCAAACACTATTCTAAATATTTTACATGTACTTTTCATTTTATCCTCAGAACCCTATGAGGTAAATATCCCCTTTAAGAGGTGAGGTAACTAGGGCACAGAATGTTTAAGTAACTTGTACAGTCACACAGGAAATAATGTGTGGGTCAAAAATTTCACCAACTAATCTAGTTCCAGATCAAGCTGCCAATAAGGTAATGTAGCGAATGTGCTTTGCAAATGGTAAAATGTATGCAAAAAAAAAAAAGTAACGTTCACTGATTAAGAGCACGTTTTGTAGTCAGATCTAGTGTCAAGTCTCAATTCTGTAATTTACTAGCTATGTGAACTTAAGTAAATCACTGAACTTCTCTAAGCTTCAACTTCCTATTCTATAAAATGGAGGTAACGAAGTAACAGTTCTTATTGGCGGATTTTATTGGTAGATCTCGGTAGATGAGGGGCATTATGCATAGAAAGGATTAGGAGAGTGCTTGGGATATAGTAAGCACTCCATGAATGTTCATTACTACTATCTAATACTAAGAGTTCTGTTTATTATGACAAACTCTCATTTTAGTACTGATAGCATTTTCTAAAGTAAGTAAAATCAACATGGAGGTAATAAAAGTTTATGAAATTAAGATCCAAAGTCTCAAAGTATATGACAGCACAATTTTAAGAGGGAAAAGGCTATCACTTACTTTAATATCAAGTTTTTATTTGAAGTGCCTGGGTATACATGAAAATGTGCTAGTCACTAAACAAAATTATCAAGACACAGTCCCTGACTTCAAATATACACAGTCAAGCAAATTAACTCTGAGTGGACACAAAGAGCAAAACCTCCAACTTTGGGCATTTTCCCCACCAGACACAACTATGGTTGTCATTAAGTTCCCCTCTGCTTGTGGTGTGGTAGTAGTGAATACATGCAGAAGAAGCAGTTCAAAAAGAAATAAACCCCACAAATAGAATTTAGAGTGATAAAGATTCAGGAGGAAATGAGCTGACTTTCTACCCTCTTACCTTCTCAAAAAACATTTTGGCTATCTTGGTACTAATGATCTCTGTTAATTAACCAGAAGAGAAAAAAGGAAAGAGCCAGAAATTCAGAAGAGAACTCAAGGTAAAATGGTACAGAAACAAACTCTAAGAGAGAGGAGGAATGAAGTTCAAAATTAGAAAAGCCAAAATAACTGCAGGTGAGTAGCATTCTATCATGCGCCTAATGTCTTAGAAACTAAACAAGTAGAGCCATTCTTAAGACTGCTGATCCTTACTCCTTTCCAATCCTGAGGTTTCTGCGAGCTTTTTAAAGTCAGAGGAGGGAAAAACAGCACAGGGTACAGAAGGCTTTTGTCCAACAGAAGAGCCAGCATCGTACTGCACCTATCTTAGAGCTCGGCTTCTGATCAACTATGAGGGCCACAGCTAAATCATAATCCTAGTAATCTTCAGATTCCATTAAAAAGGTAGCTTCTAAAACTCCTAAATAAGGACCTAGAATATTTCCAGGAAACCTGGAAATCTAATTTCTAAAGTTTAAGAAGCATTTTTCAGTGGTCATGTTGTTTGAAAAGATCTTTTGCAACTTCACAACAGGAAATGATACCCACTCGTGCCTCTCTCTACCTCCATACCTTCTTGCCATAACACCTGTTGAGAAACTCCTCTGTCCATACCCACAGTCTAAAACCATAGCAAAACCACAAAATTCCCTGCTACTGCATCCATAAGCTCTTTGAAGCACACTGGGTAGAACAGCCTATAGATCATAAAGCAATGTTACATATTCCTTAAAAAAAGGGTACTTTTCAATAATACCAGCAATCTGTGTAGACCAAAAATTTAGCTCCTATCCACAAAAGTAGGCCAAAAATTAAGGATGGGTAATTTATATATTCTGCAAGAATACATATATTCTTCAAGAAGAAACTTTTCTTCCTGAAGCAGGGAGGGAAGAGGGGAAAAAGAGAGACATGAACAAAACAACAAAAAAGGTTATTATGAATTCAAGGTATATCTGTAAGTTCTAATGAACACTTGACCGGTGTCAGCCATGCAGCTCTGCCGTGCACTATCCAAACTTAGGAAGTTGAAATGCAAGCCATTACTTCTTATTGTTTCTCCTCTTCCACTGCACTTAGGTGTGGAAGGTTTCTCAGGAAACAAGATGAGTTGAATTCTATAGGAAAACTTAATTGATCAAATAACAACAAAGGTAGATATAATTTGTAGCTCGAAATAGGTTTTAATATAAAATAAGCAGTTTCTGATGGCTCTCTGCCTACCTACTTGTCCCCACAACAAAAAGTGCTATAAATATGTGCTCATATAGCCTGCACCCAGAAAAGCTTCTGCCACAAATTTCCTAGGACTGTTCTCCTTAAGAGCCTCAGGCCTAAGCCCTCTGAGAAGACAGAGCTCATGAGTCAAAATAAAAACCAAAAAGTAAGGATGAAGACCAGAAACAAATAGGAAGAACAAAGAATTTCTAGTAACTTTTTACTTGTTCATCCTACCTTTCTAAACTTGTCCTGGTTTAGCCTCTAACTCTTGTCTGCCATAATCCATTAATTTGTCTACTATGATAAAATATTCCTACTCTCTCCAGGCAATTCTAAATTAGACAGACACATCCTGACATAGTGCTATTCTTTCCTCTATGACCCATATGAAACCTTTTGACAGTCCTTGGAATCCTCAATTCCACCTTCTAAATTCCCACTCTGTGGCCCTAGAGTTATGACGGAGGAGACAAACCGTGAATGGTACTGTGGAAATACGTGAGCTACAGTAAAGGAACTCCAGCAATTAGGCTCCCCTCCACCCACATCAGGCTATTTTTCTTTTTTCCCTACAGTATTTAAAAAAGTAAAGTAGAGAGCAAGAGGCTGACATGCAGATGAGAGGCTACAGCAAAGAGCCACCCCCCGCTTTTTAGGAATACTCATATCTTTTCACTGGTTGTAGGCACTTAAGTCTGGAAAATATCTTTGGAATATGTCTTGTGTGTAAGAATGCATAAAAGATAACACCTTGCAAAAGTCAAACATACAGATTTAATAATGTGCAACTAATGAAGATGGTTTATAAATGAAATACCACCTACACATTTAGTTCCCTAAATATATTATGCTATTAATCATTAAAGTTAGATCTATAAGTACAAGTTTTCCATATGTGGAAATGTAAATCTGTTTTTAAATTAAAAAGAAATTATCACTCTAATTCTTAAAAATAAAACTATCGGTAAAATTCAAGTGTAGCTGCTCATAGTCACTGAATAAACTTAAATTTGATAAAACATTTAAGTTTCAACCAATGCACCTTTGTTGAAGCACATTTAGCTGAAATAACTTTGAGTCTGGTTTATTTCCATCACATATAGTACATTTTTCCAACAAGAGCATGTACATTCAATATAGAACATTTCCAGCAACAGTTACAGTCTTTCTACTTTCCTTTCACAGTATATTTTAGTGCAAAGCACTGGGAAGGGTAAATGTTTTTCTAGCTATAGAAGCATTTTATTATGACCTTGTGATCTTCAACATTTTAAAATTTTATACAAAAAGTATATAGATGGACAGGGTCCCTCCTAAGTACAGGTGTGAACCTATATAAAAACATGGTATATTCTCTGCTGTACCTTTTAAAATTATAATTTGACAAAAATTACTAAAAAATAAAATATTCCCTAAAAAGTACAAAATATTGATACACAAAAACCTGCCCAATATTTCATAAAGATAGATGTACTTCTGGTTTTCCTAAAATCTTGATTACAAAAATGGACAAGAATTCATTATTTTCCAAATTTTACAGTAGGAATCAAATATCATCTAAAGTAGTCATTTAAGATTTTACTTGGGAGAAAAAATTCAGGGTTTCACTCCCATCTTCCTTTTTTAGCAATATTTAAAGAAATAAACTAATATCATAAGAAGTCGTTGTGCATGGATTGTCTGCATCCATAAAATATCAGTAAGCTATTTACTACCTTCATATTAACATTAGTAAATGTGAAGTCTTAAAAAAAAAAGAAACTGAAAAATTAAATTGCATCTATTATTAAAGTGCTTTGTATAAAATTTAAAGAAAAAAAGGGGAATGTTTAATTTTTATAAAAACCTCAGATGTTTACAAATAAAAAGGGTAATGATCCATGGATGAAAATGAACTGGAACTTTCCTGTAGTATATATTTTAGAATGAAACTTTCAAACATTTAAGTGCTGGAGAACAAGTTAGAAATAAATGAATGTAAGAATAATTACAAATATTTAGTACGCTAAATATTTATAATATGTTGATACTAATTTCTCTTTTGGTCCTAACATACACTCACTAGTAAATATATCTGTACAATCCAGATGAAAATTTTGCCAAATAAAGTGAAACAAAACTAAAATCACTAAGATATAGTCTTTTTGTCAATTAAAAATCACCAGTGGTGATATATATTCTTCAGGTTGTTGATCGCTTTAATCAACAAATTGTTTGGAAAACAAACTTTGCAACGTTTTTGTAGAAACTGTAGACCAAATGCACAAGGTCAAGGGTGGTTAGCTGATGGACTGTGATGACAATAGGTAATGTCACAGCTACTTGAAAGTGCTGGGAGAGGCAGTGCCTTAGAAACAAGTGGTTAGATGGTTATTATTTTAGTCAGAAAACAGCAGTTACAGTCGAATATTTATGAAATTGTTTTTCCTTTTTTTTCTCATAGTACCATTTGAAGACGTTTAGTGGTTCTAACACCAATTTAAAGTCTTTCCACAAAAATGAACTCCAAACCTTTTCGTACATCACTTGAAGTTATCTGAGGAGAAATGGGAATAAATGAACACTTTTGAGTTTACCAATAAAACCTTGTTTTTAAAATTACACAATAGTAAATGACTTCTAAAGGATGGTTTCATCTCAAGTTTCCACACAAATAAAAAATGTGGGATACTCAAACCACAACATTTAACCTACTCAGCACTCAAACTAAGTATACTGCTTTAAAACCTGAATCCAAAACTAATTTAATACTAATTAAATATATTAAATGCCTTAATACAGGGAGACAGGTACTGAAGGTAAACTTTTAAAAATATAGAGAGACTTGCAAAAACAAGTATAGGGAGTCTACTCCTTATTTTATATTGCATTTTAAAAATCTACATTTATTCCAAAACCTTCTAAAAAAGTAAAATTTTTTTCTTTCTTCCCAATAGGGATTTTCCTTTTCTTACAACGCACAACCACAAAAAACCAAAACAAAACAAAAACAAACAAACAAAAAGCCCTACTTAATATTAACTATGTTGAAATGATCACAAAAAGTCTATTTAAAACAAAATGGAAAAGTAAGATTTGAAACCTATATATTCACTTTTTCCACAGATCAAAACTAAAAACAGTAACTAACGCATACTCCCAAGGAGAAGGAAAAAAAAAATCCACACTTCTATCTATCAAGTTTCCCCTTTGACTGGAAGCACTATGTTAAATGTAAATAATAAATGCTAATTGTTCTAAATTCAATTTGGGGATTTTTTCTTCTGAGTGCAGTACTTTATTTAGCCATCACAGATTAATTTTTACAATAATTACAGTGCCTCAAAAGACTTTTCCTCTAATTATCGCCTTCACAAATTCATTCTAATATATTTCACTTTTTCTACAATGTATTAGTAGACTAGGTCACTAAACCGAATTAAACCTGTGCAAAGTTAGTTAAACAGAAGACTTCTATTGTAAACATAAGCCAATATAAATGTATATATTTTACAACATTGGGAGGAAAGCACTGACCCTGTGCCATCTACCCTACAACTATATTGTATTGTCCTGTGAAAGATAAGTTCTGAAGTTAACTTTTGTTCCCAAGCCACTGGAATAAAGGTCACTGAAGAGGTAAATGCAATATGCACATTACTCTTGCAGTTCCCATTGCCATAAGATATATGGAAGCAAACATGTGTTAAAAATGGAACCAGCTATAAATTATGGTCAAATGATTTTTTTAGTTCGATGGGGGGAAAAAAGCAAAACTCTGTAACTGTTCCTCACCAGACAAGAGCCTTAGATCTTGTACTTCGGCCTTTGGTTTTGTTTCCTTCAGGTGAATTGGAAGCATTTGCCTTATGAGTTTTCTTATGATGTTCAAGATAAGTCTTTTTGGCAAATGCCTTTCCACATTTATTGCATCTGTGAAGAGAAAAGTTTTTTGTGACTTTTACTTCAATACCAACGTCAGCTACTTCATACTTTTTACTAGGAGAGTTAGAAGTGCCATCATGTTTTGAATCGCTATGTTTTGCCTCATCCCTCGAAGGGCCTCTTTTTGCCACTTTATTTAGAACAAAATCAATGGGTTTCTTTATAGCTCTGATCTCTAAACTGGCTGTTATTTTCCCAAGATAGCGGGATGACTTTTTATGAACCACAGTTATATGTCGTATCACATCACGCTTCCGACGAGTTTCATAAGTGCAAAGAGGACACTTGTAGAATTTAACATAAATGTTATTCCCATCTGTGTGCAACTCAATGTGTTTAGTCAAGTTCTGTTTGGAAGTAAACTGACGTTTACAAAGTTTACAGTAAAGTTGCTTAAAGTCAAAGCCAGCTGAAAGTTTTGGTTTCCTGGTTTTTTGCTGGCCACCTGCAGCAGACGGACTAGTTGATTTAGGGCTTTCAGAGTCTTGTTTAACTTTATTTTTCTGTGCTGCCGGTGTGTTCTTTTTTTCATTTGAATGATTTGTTCCCTTTAATTCATTCTGTGGAGAATGGGTAATGGAAGGGGGTGAAGATTCTACAGAATCTGCTGGTTCAACTTTAACTTTTATTTCTGAACTGCTGGCAGTGTTATTAGGGCCTTTCTCTCTTTTAGAGTTTGTTCCAGAAAGAGTTATCTTGTGGACAATTTGCATATGTCTTTTAAGCATTATTTGTGAACTATATTTCCTCTTGCAAAGAAGGCATTTGCATGCAGTTAAATTGTATTCAGCCTTTGAAGACGACTTTTGTTTTCGAGTCTTAAAAGATTTTTTAGGAGAAACAGAATCCAGGAACAAAGGTTGCCCAGGCTTTGTTGCTATATCAGGAGTAATTGAATCCCTTCTTAGTCCTCTATGAACTTCATCAAAATGCCTCCTTACATTCGCTTTTGTAGCAAATGATTTACAACATACTGGACAACTCCTACTTATTGGAACTAGAACATTCTTACTGCGTCCTTTAGAGGACTGATTTGGATTCTTTCGTGTTTCAATGTACTTTTTTAGTTCTTCCATCTTTTTCTTGTGTACTTTTCGAATGTGACGACGAACACCTCGTCTGGAATTGAATTCTTTTCTACAAAGACAACATATCAACTGGTGACCAAAATCAGAATTGTCAGAAGTTTCCAAGTCAGGCTGTGATTCCTGAGGTTGCTCATCAGATGTAGGTGCAACTTCATCTGCAACAATCTCAACAGGAGGGGGCTCTACAGTCTCCACCTCTGTATCTGTAACTGGGACTGTTTTAGACTGTTCAGTGCTGGTTTCCTGTATTTGAACTTCGGTCTGTTCAGGAGTACTGCTTGACTCTGTGACTTCAGTAGGATTATCAGTCCTTGAAATATACTGAAACACTGCATTTTGATTAGTTTCTATGGGTTCTAGCTTAATAATATATTCTCGCTTGTCCACACTTGGATATATGGCTTCTAGGAGATCGTTTATGGCTTGGCTTTGTTTATCATTTACATCAGGAAGGTCTGTTAAGGAAAAAACAACATTTTAATCTGAAATAATGTGCCTGTTCTAGCTCTCTAAAATTTAAAAATGTATTATGAACCTCTACCTAAAAATTTATTACTGGTTTATATTTATTTTTAGAAGAGCATTATCTACTTTTCCGTGTTTTAAAACTAGAATTAATTAAACTAAAATTAATTTAAAATCTCATCAATGTACACAAATGTTAAGGAATAAATGCAATCTGAAGAGATACTTCCACTCCTAAGTGCCCTTAATACCAACTATATAAGCACATGAGTGTCCTAAACAATTAAAACAATATTTCAAATTTTTAGTCTAAAATTTTCAGCCTAGCAAAGGCATATCAAAGTTCTCATAACCCAAGATGGATAAAACATCATGAAGAACGTACTATTATATATAAAAATGATTCTTTTTTTAGAAAACATAACAGTGTTCGTATTAACTTAATCCATAATAACCTAATCTACTTGTAGAAAGGGACACTTACAAGATCTTATGGAAATGAAAAAGAAAGATTTGTAGGATATAAATATGAATGACATGTAGAGAAGTGTTTGCTATTACAGGGCTTCTTAACATGGTACCATCCCATTCAAACAAGTGATTAAAAACTATAGATTTATTCCAAAAACAGCTAGTTTTATTTACTTGTGCAATAATTGCATTCCCTATAGGCAACCAAATATTCCTACTACTATACCAGATTTATCTAACATTGATTATGTTTCCACATACAATTCTAAAATCTAGCTACAAACACAGCATCAAATCTGATATTTAGAAAACAAGAAATGATTCATTATTGCTCTTCTAGTAATCTTCCCATTTAAAAGGGATAAAGTAGTGTCTATAAGGATAACACTTTCACAGAAGTATTTCTAGAATGACTATTGCTAAGAAAAATATACAATAATCCAACAAATCCATTTATTTATATTTCTAAAAGTCAACTCTACACTAAAAACAAGAATAACTACCAGAAATATTTTATTAAAAGATCAGATCTGAAACTAATCCCTACAGACTGCCTTTTCATTTATATCTCAATGATAAAAACAAGTATAATAAGATCTAACAGTACTAGGAAAAATTTCCAAAAATGAAATTTTTATTTCAACTATGTCCTATAGTATACTTTAAATCAGCTTCATGCTAGTAATTAAGTGGTACTTTTGATATTTGGAGTTTTCATTTCATTCCCATCCCAAAAAAGTTAAGTTGAAAAGTGCACAAACTCCACAATGCAACTATAGTATCAAACTGACAAAATAAGTTCTGTAATTTGTAAATCCACAAAGAGTTAAACCCCTGAACAAGAAATAATGAAAGTAACCTATTACTTATTAAAATACTTTAAGGAATTTGTATCAGTTCTTTAAAGCAAGAAAGTAATACCATTACATATACTGCTAACTTAATCATACAAAGGCAATACACTTAATCCAACATTCGGTTCCACAAAGACTTTATTAGCCTACAATCTGCCTTCATCGCATAAAGCTACTTCAGATCTCAAACCGGCCTATAACACAATCTCATTTCTGATAAAATGATTGAGTTATAAATAAATTTCACTGAGAACAAAACTGATCTTCAAATCAAGACCCAGAAAAAAATAGAAAGGTTAATATTTTTTAATGCTCTTCACCATTCCCAAGAAATCAACTCATTTACTCATTCTTTGCTCTAACCTTCTCATTTACTTAAGGATAATCTTGGTAAATTATCAGTCATAGGTAGCAAGTTGTTAAAAGAAGTAAAAACGAAAAATACCAATATCCCCCTTAATCACTCACATTTTAACTTAGAAAAATCCTGAATATAAACTATATGGTCCATATAAACATTCAAAAACAATATCCAGTATCTTAATATAAATAAATATACTCATAAACCTAACCTCATATATCTTTAGAAAAACCCAAGTAAAAAGTATGAAAGTACCTAAGAAAATGAACATTAAGTCTAATATTTAATTTTATTCCCCATCATTAAATTATTGATACCATTTTAACACAAACGTACAGCTGCAGTATAAGAATACTTAACTGTAAAATGTATAACTCAATATATGAATAAAACTTACTGTCATCCATCTGGAGACTTGGTGGGCAGTAGAATTTTTTATGGGTAATTAAATTTGGTAATCCTCTGAAGAGACTGCGGCATAATTTACATTCAAAAATAGTGTCCACGTCTTTTAATAAAATGTGCTTAAGTTGTTTAGTTCCTGAAGGAAAAAAGAAAATAAAACTTAACACAAAAGGTAACTTTAACATGCATTTTTAAACTGGGCAACCACTGTTGACAAACCAAAGTGCAATTACACTTTGCAAACAAAATATAGGCATTGCCAATTTCCACCATTTGTATTCAAAACTAAGTTATAAACTAAATTTTAAGTAAAATTCTATCATCACCTGGATATTATGACAGCTAAAATTGATATTCTTTTTCTAATTCAGCAGCCAATCAATTCTTAGAATATCCCAACGGTGGTTCAAACATCTGGCTGATCATCACAATAAACTGGGAATAAAGATATACATGACCCACCTCTAGAGATTCTGATTCAACAGATCTGGAAGGGGAAAGCAGAATTAAACATGCCCCTCCCCCCCAACCCCTTACTCCTTGCCAAAGTTTCTGGCTGGTTCCTATAGCTCCCTTCCTCAATAAGACGTGAACATGGAGTTCTGTAATACGTTTTCCCCTGATTCCTTAAAAAAAATCAAAACTGTGTCACAAGATTGCCTGTGACTTTTTCTTTAAATTCAGCTCAAATTACTTCAAGGTTTTGGGCCAACATGGAATTATGGCCATTGAGTGTCAGAGTAGAGAACCCTTATCCATAATTTGAATTTTGCTTAGGCCTCTTGATACCACTATAAATTTATTCAAAGCCTTTCTCCCTCAAAAACTCACTCCAAGTGCAACTAATTAAATACTGATAGTTTACAGTTTAAAATAATTTAAAGCCTGTCTTCCCCACTAGATTATAAACTCCAAAGCAGCCAAGACCAAACCTGTCTTATTTACAACTACAAAGTATTCAGGTCTAGCAATGCTCAGTAAAGATTAGTTGAAGAAATGCCACTGATATAGGGAATCTAAGCACTATGACAGAAGATCAAAAGGCAGGAAAAAAAATAAATGGCAATGAGCATCCAATCTTTAAAATAAAAACATCCACCAGGAATAAAACACAAATAGAAGATCTTTTACCATTATTTCCTACAGGTTTTTTGCCACAGGTAAACTGACAAAATTGATCTGCCATGCTTTACTAATTAATTAGCCTTTAATTTCCTCAAATAAAAAAGATGCTAATAATATCGACTTCAAGAGGAAAAAACAAATGTGTCCTGAAAAAAAACTTTAAAACTATCGAGGTACAAAGTGTTCTTCCATCATGCCACAAGTACTTGACACTCTGTTAAGCTCTGGGACTACTAAAGAGTAAACACACTATACTATCCATCTTGTAAAATGAACAAACCAAACCAAACCTATCTTAGAGAATCATGAAAGAAAATATGAACCTAAATCCCAGAAAAATTAAATTACACATCTGGGTTTCTACTGGGAAAAAATAAATATAATGAAATCATCTCCACCATTTCTCAAATCCGAATCAATGGTTTACTGCACTAAACCGTATTACCACAAAATCAGAAAACATAAACTTAAAAAGATTCAGAGGACAGCCTGAGTATTATTCCTTATATAAAAGTAAATTCACACACACACACACACACGCACCTTCTTAGTCCACTTCACATAACAAAATATACTGGCAATAGACTGCTAACGTGTTTAGTTCATAGTTAACCTCCTAAGTGACGACAAACTATGAGAGGTAGACTGATGACAAAAGTATTTTTTTTAATAAATAAAAATCTTTATTCAACATCAAAGACAGCTTTAGAAAAATTCAGTATTATTTTACTTGCCATAACCTCCAACTTTTACAACCAATGTGAAAGGGAATAGATTCTGATAAGGTTTTGATCCATAAAGTAAGTATATAGGGAAAATCAATTTTAAGATAGAAAAAAAATGCTTAAATGTGAAATATTTTAGATAAACCTAACATATCTACATATAATTCCCAAGTATAGTTAAGTGTAGCACCAGTAAGAAGAAAACATAGAAAATTTTGCACACTTTAATTCTAAATTGAAATACCTGCTAGACCCATGCTAAAGATTCAATTCTGCCTTTAAAGATAGTCAAAAAAGATTGAAGAGGAATGCAAAAACAAGCTGAACGAGATTTAACTTAAGAACTCAGCTGAAGATTTAAATAGAAAGTATGAGGTTAAGGGGCGCCTGGGTGGCTCAGATGGTTAAGCATCTGCCTTCGGCTCATGTCATGATCCCAGGGTCCTGGGATCGAGCCCCACATCGGGCTCCCTGCTCAGCGGGAAGCCTGCTTCTCCCTCTCCTTCTACTGCTCCCTCAGCTTGTGCTCTCTCACTCTCTCTGTCAAATAAATAAAATCTTTAAAAAAAAAAAAAGTATGAGGTTATACATAAAAAACAGTTACTGCTAAAAATATAAGACTGCATCCCTAAATCAGAGATCTCACTTTGCCCACCAGTTTCTCTCAACCATAAAAATTAATTAAAAATTAAAAAATCTATAGAGAGAGATATTCTTTAGTCCTAGTTATAGAACTAGTTATATTCAGCAAAGTGTCTATTCGTTTCCAATAGCATCCCCCTAAAAAAATCTCTGGCTCTAACCTAAACTCATCACTCTTAATAATAATTCACAAATGCTTCCCCCACTGCACCCCACCTACACATACACATACACACATACAAGCACAGTTGTGCTGATGCCGGTACATCAAATTTCTTTCAGAGCCATGGGTTCACCAAATTGTTTCTCTCTCTCACTTTTCAGGCCTTCACCTATGTTTTTTTTTTCTCTCTGCCTATAACAATCTTCCACTTCCCTGGTCTGGCTCACTTCTAGTAATCCTTCAAACTCTGGGGCACCTGGGTGGCTCAGTTGGTTAAGCGACTGCCTTTGGCTCAGGTCATGATCCCGGAGTCCCAGGATCGAGTCCCAGGATCGAGTCCTACATCGGGCTCTCTGCTCAGTGAGGAGTCCGCTTCTCCCTCTGACTCCCGCCCCCTCCCCCGCCCCCATGCTCTCTCTCTCACTCTCTCTCAAATAAATAAAATCTTTAAAAAAAAAAAAAACTCCAGGTTAGAAGTCGCATCCCCCAGGAAGTCTTCTGATTCCTGTTTTTTGTTACAAATTCTTCACCCCTACTCCCACAGCACCCTATACATCTGTACTATATTATCCCACTATCTTGTAATTAATTATTTTTCTGTAGTCCCATTAAAATGGAAGCTCTAAAAGGACAGAGAAGATACCTTTAATGATTACCCACTATATTCCCAGCCCTCAGAGGACTATGCCTGATTGAGGTTTGCTAAATGACATACTAGACAGCTTTATGTTTAAGGAAACGTTCTCTATAAATTAGATTTTTTTTTTTTTAGTCTATATAAGTTGCCAGGTAAGTCAAAAAAAGAGACCTCAGATTTTCTAATTCAACTTATACAATCTACAAATGAGAAAAATAAGATGTTGCCCATTCCATAAATACAGACAATAGAAGTTTTTCCCTAAGTTAGTTTTTAGTTACCATTTAAGGTTTTGTTGTTTTTCCCATGTGGTCATAATGACTTTGGTCATAATGGTCTTGTCAGCTACCATTTTGTGACTGCTTTGCTTACTAACAATTAGACACAGCCAATCAACTGTGCCTCTGTCAACAGCTAAAACTTTCATCACCTGAGACAACAGACATGGTCATCTAGACAGCAACATTAAGTTCTTCCACTGCCCTGGATCCTGAAAGAGACCCATGCAATCTTACTACTAATTATTCCTTTTCCCATATTAGTAACTTTTTCTTGCCCTGGGTTTTAAAACTACCTTTGAAGTCACTGTTTACTGATTACATAGATCATTAATCAGTATCTTTAAAAAAAAAAAAAAAAACTACACAGCCCACTAAGGGTAAGGCTTTTGATGCCTAGAAATTAACTAATTAGTGAATATTTCAGATTCTCATAATAGGTGCTCAGTAAAAATTACCTAAACCTCATCAAGGGTTTAGTCATGTGCTATTCCTTAATATCAAATACACTGTATATACTGAGAAAAATGTTTACAAGATTTTTTTCAAAAGGAATCAGTATTCAGTTTTACATTAGGATGGATGGCAATCACTTTACATGATTGATATTAATTCTAACTCTTCTGTGCCAAAAATAAGCTTTCATTTTTTTCTTTAATATATGGATATGTTGGTCAATGACCATTTTAAGTTGTAGCAGTAATGATTTTTAAATGCTATACTGCTTGCTTCATGATGATTCACACATAAGCTCAATCATTTTTAGCATGACTGTTTAAACACAGTATCATCTCAACACTGCAAGCAAATCTGTGATTCCTGTCAAAACTGATTTCCAAGGCCAGTATATGAAGGAAATTTCTAACTGATCATCCCTTAACAAAAGTACTTAAAGGTTAAAAAATAGGGAAAACTTAAGAAAATTTAAATTGATTTCTTAAAACCACCTACAAGAGTTGGTTAAAAAAAAATTACTAGGTTAGGGGCGCCTGGGTGGCTCAGATGGTTAAGTGTCTGCCTTCGGCTCAGGTCATGATCTCAGGGTCCTGGGATTGAGTCCTGCATCGGGCTCCCTCCTCAGCAGGAGTCTGCTTTCTCCCTCTCCCTCTGCCTCTCCCCCTGCTTGTGCACGCTCTCTCTCTCTCTCTCAAATGGATAAATAAAATCCTTAAAAAAAATTACTAGGTTAATTATGGAACACTGCCACATAATACAATAAATTTATAAGCAGAATAAAATTATTCTAGTGCCTACTTGGTGAATCTTTAAGTTTAGTCTCACAAACATTTATTGAACACCTATTAAATATGAGGTTGCAATGCTATTCACTGGAAACATGGGATGAAGGATCTGATCTGTGCCCTTAAGAAGTTCCCAGACTAATATAAATGTCTGCTCTTCTAGGAACACAGCCTCAGATGACATTCCTTGAAGAATGTAAGAACGACAAATCAAACAAATCTACATCTGTCTTATTCATCCAAAAAATATCTAGTCTGATTTTAAATTTCCTACTATTGTTGTGTAACAACCAAAAACAAAACCCATATCATATAGCACTCTCTTATCTTATGTATCTCTGATAAATCACATTTCCATCCTAAGTTTTTGTCTGCTGAGTCAGGACTGAGGCATCGCCATCCAGGAACAGCTTACACTAAATGCAGGTAATCTTGTTTTAAACAGTACAAAACCAAAACGAAACAAACAACTCTTCTAAGACGTTAAATGACCAAACCTAAGATGATAATGACAATAGCAAATACAACACAAAGCTAATTCTCATTTTTCGCTACCATTTACTCCTCCCTAAGAGTCAGAAAAGATGCCCTTCCTTGCACACAGCAGTATTTTATAGACAGATAATTTATATTATCTTTTTACAATATGTTTCAAGATTTCAAAAAAACAATGTCAACTTCACATGAAAGACCAGTTTTGAATGCCAGACTAAATGATTATCCTTCTCTTTTCTCCCCATTTTTCTGTTTCTAATCTTAGGGCATTCAATAGCTCCTTTGCCTGCACCAGAAGATTAAGAGACTAAGAAAGAATATTAAGCTCAATTAAATCGATTTTAATAAATGTCTCATGCAAGTACACCTTTTTTGTTGTTGTTACTTACAATTCTGTTTCAGTTCAGGAAGAAAGGAAGCTAAAATAAAAGCGTCAATAAAAAGGAGAGAAATTTGAAGACACCACGTCACAGATGTGATCCTAGAAGGATTAACAGAGCTAAGGCAGTGCTCTAGCAAAAGGCAGGGCCCAGTCAAGATAGTACCAAAAGCCAGGGATACAGAGCAAACAGCATGTCTCAAAGTCATCCAACCATCAGGGATGTCAGAGTAGAAAATCTGTAGGTTGGAGCAAAATAAGCAGCCTTCTAAAAAAAATGAGGTATTTATCTATGGACAAATGTCAAACAACAGTGAAATGTACTGTTAATAAAGCAAAAATACATAACAGTGTGCAGATTCAGCTACCATTCATACTGGGGAAAAAAGTGAGGGATATATATATGCTTGTATATGTATATACGGTCTCTGGAAGAAGACACACAAATCGTGTAGCAGTGGTTGCCTGAGCAGAGAGACTTATTTTTTGTATTTCTGTATATCCTTTTATACTTCCTTTTTATTTTTAAACCACAGGCACTTATGACTTAATCCAATAATATTACTTATTCCAATATAGGAATATTACTTAATTCCAAAAAGAAAAATCTATTCAAATTAATTTACAAGTGAAGCAGCCAGAAATAAAAAGATTATCAGAGGTCAAGAAAGATTTATCATTTAAAAACAGAAAAACAGTCCAAAGCAAAAACTGAAATGTGAAGCAAAGAGAACAAGTCAAAACTGATCAAGCAGTTAGTACAGCACATGTGGGGCTGGTAGACCTAAAAAAATGAGTTAACTCCTTCCTCAGCCTTTTAGGAACTTCCAGCTTGGGTAGGAATTAATACCAAGTCATAGACAGCCCAGTGTAGACAGGAGGTGAGTCACTTAGAAATGATACAGTAGCTGAAGACAACTATCTGAGCTTAAAGATTAAGCTAGATATCCTAACACATTACTAATGTCACACCTGACTTGGCCTCTATAGGTTAACAAGAGCAAAAGCATAGACTTCGGATAATTCTTTAAATGCGATGTGTGTGACCCAGCTATAATGAAAAGAGTCTAGAAAGGAATGAGTCATTGAAGGTGTGGTTGGGAGTAGAATGGGACCAGGAAGAACTTAGGGGTAAGAATGGATCTTCGTCCCTAAGTCATGTGGCCCAAACTTCCATTCTATCCTCCCAAAGTTTCAGTCAGCCAGGGCTTGGATACTTCAGTGCTGAAGAACTACCTTAGCAAACTTTAGATTACACGGATATATAAAAGATTACAATCTTGAGGAAATTAAAATTGCTTAGTTCTGAGACACATTAACAAAGTAAAAGAATTCCTTTTTTTAAATCCAAAATAAGTTCTTTGTCCTGCTAAACATATTTCTAAATCACTTCTAATTTAAATTAAATGGTACTCAGAATTAAATTTATAGTATTTTCAGAATTTACCTAAATAAAACATAACTCAGAAGGCAAATCTGAATTTGAAAGGTCAGGAGACATTTAAAAAAGAACATTTTACCCATTTCACAGACCCTTTTTTTTTTAAAGATTTATTTATTTATTTATTTGAGAGAGAGAGAGAGTGAGAGAGAGGCAGAGAGAGAGAATGAGCAGGGGAAAGAGCAGAGGCAGGGGGAGAAGCAGACTCTCCACTGAGCAGGGAGCCCGATGTGGGACTCAATCCTGGGACTCCAGGATCATGACCTGAGCTGAAGGCAGACACTTAACTGACTGAGCCACCCAGGTGCCCCTTACAGACCCTTTTCTTTAGATTGTAAAGAAATAGCAAATACAGAAAACAGACATGAGCACAGTGCAAAAGGAAAACAATTGATTTCATTTCTAAATATTCATCTTCCAAAGTTAAGCACGGATTTTGAGAACAGGATCTTCCTGAAAAAGTATATTTTACAAGACAAAGCATTTATGATAAACCAATTCTAACTTCTTAATCAAATAACACTATAATAAAGTGAAGTAGTATAAAATAATCTTATTCATTCCAAATTTTGGATTTTAAAAAAGAAACCTCTAGGGGCACCTGAGTGGTTCAGTCGGTTAAATCAAGCTGACTCTTGATTTCAGCTCAGGTCATAATCTCAGGGTCGTGAGACTGAGCCCCACATCTGCCTCCACACTGGGTGTGAAGCCTGCTTAAGATTCTCTCCCACTCCCTCTCCCCCTCCCACCCCTCTCTCTCCCTCTCTTTAAAAAAAAAAAAAAAGAAAAAAATAACTATAGTAAAGAACATAACTAAATGTGAAAAGCTACTACCTTCATTTCCATGAGAAAGAACAAAAAGAATTATCTACTAAAGGTAGCTAAAAAAACTCTTACTATGACCAGAAACTAATCATTCTTCCGTTATGCCAGAAATATATTATAAATACTGCCCCTAGTAAGTAAAATTTTAATTGTATTTATCATAGGAAAACCTGACCCGTCAGTTACTTCTGTTAATGAAGGGCAACTATCAAAAATAAAAACAACAAAAAACACCCTAAAATAGGTTATACCACCATTCAACATGAGCAAGGCATGAGTATACACTCAATACTTACTGAATTAAATATACATAAAAGCAATGCCATAAGGACTATAGATTAAAAATCCAAGAAACAGATCTCAGAAAGTCAGAAATAAAAACATTTTATTTTAGATTAAGGAGCAATCTATTTCTTAGATCCTAAAATAAAGCAAATATATGCTATTTCTCTTTACAATGACTTAAAAATAGGCACCTCAAAGCATTTATCAATACAAAACAAGTGGTTACATATAAATACCTTTTCCTTTTAATCTCAGAAATTTTTCATTAAAATAGTAAGCTTTAAAATAATAAGATATTCTAATCCTTTAAGTTTCCATCAGTTAGGTGTCCCATCAATCATGTGTATTTGTTTGTTTATATCTGACGCAACAGTCTGCAATGTCAGAGAAGACAAATCTACAAAAGGTGGATAAGTGAATCGTAAGAATCACAGCAACCCAAGATCTCACTGAGAAAGGAGTTCCAACAGTTCTCAGTCATATATATGTAGTAAGCAACACCTATTTTAAAGCATTGGACTGCAACTGCACATTATTATACATGCAACTGTTACAATAATCTAATAGAAAGCAAAGCTAAACAAATGTATCCAAAGAGACCAGGGACTGGAATAAGTATTTTTCCTGTCTTGCGTTCTATCAAAGATGTTGAAACTCCAGGGTTAGGCAGGAGAAGGTGAGTCACATAAACAGAGACGATAAAGTAATTAATCTAGAACAAGTGACATCTCAGATATTCTGAATAATCTACTCTGCCAATGCTTATAAAGACCCAGTATAAGATACTAGTGCCCATTGAGGGTTTACAAAAATATGCCAAAAAATAACAATAAATTGTTAGAAGAGGCACATTACCAATAAAGATACCACATATATTTCTTTAAATCACACTAAATAAGTTTATTGCTATATTAATATATAATATATAGTACTGACAAAGAAATCTAGATCAAGTCAATATTTATTCACTTTTTAAAAATATGACAATTAAAAGTATTCTATAAAACCAATGTATACATTTTAATATTTTTTAACAATTAATTCTAAGGATTTCTAGGTAGTTTTTAACTATTATGTGAAGATTGAAAAATACATCCTAAAACATTCATACCTGATCGAAAGCACTCAATTATTTGTTGAATACCAGATTTGGATGTCTGTAGTGGTTGCTGTAACAAAGGAGCATCTCCAGGTTCCAGGATATAAACTACATGGAAGACAAACACCCACCCCAATCCCCACAAAAAAAGGGTTATTTAAATCATTTACTATTGTAGTAAAACAATGGTTTGCTACAATCATGTTAATGATAATCACACTTGTTCGTATATACTTCACCATCATCTTTGTAAGGCAAAATGAAATAATGGGAAAAAAATAACTAAAATTATTCTCAATTCAAGGCTAAATTAAAGCTACTTAAGGCTTCAAATGCAAAGATTTACTATTTTGGTATTATTTACTACATATTCGTCATGTTTGCCTTTTTATTCCCCTTGAAGAGGACCCTCTGTATTTAATCAAAATTCTAGGGCAATGATGTCCTAGCCACATCTCATAAACCATTCCAGAACCCTCTGGACAATCTAGTACAGCTCTTTGGGCAATTATGAGAGCAAAACTCAAAAACCACTCACTGCCTAAGGAAAGAACTAGTGAAGTGCACAATGACAGATGTTCAAGAATGTTCACTACAGCACTCTGCAGCACTGTAAATAAGAAAGAAAAAATTTCAAACAACTTAAAAATCTCTCAGTAGGAACCAGACTAAATAAACTATGAAATATCCCTACAACAGAATCCTTCACGGCTATTAGAAAGCATGAGCTAGATCTACATGATCTAGATCTACATGTACCAACGACAAAGGATGTCAATAATAGACTGCTGAGCAACAAAAACAGGTTAAAGAATATGATCTCACTTATATTAATATACATTTCAATAGATACAGAAAGAAAGAAATTTAATGTTTATGTGTGTGTATGTACAGACACTAATATAAACACAAAAAAGTCTGGTGGGATACCAACAAAACAAGGGTTCTGTCAGGGTGGACTTTACGGGGTGTTTAATTTTCAGCCTCATACTTCGCTAGTGCTTCTGAGCCTGGGCTTTTAGAAGTGTGCATATTAAAATACACACACACACTTTTATAATAAGTAAAAATAATATTTCCACTTTAAAAATAAAAATTTTCATTTTCATATAGAGAGGTCTGCTTTCCAAAATTCTCAGATTCGGGGCACCTGGGTGGCTCAGTCGTTAAGCATCTGTCTTCAGCTCAGGTCATGATCCCAGGGTCCTGGGATTGAGCCGCGCATCAGGCTCGAAACCTGCTTCTCCCTCTCCCACTCCCCTGCTTGTGTTCCCTCTCTTGCTGTCTCTCTGTCAAATAAATAAAAATTAAAAAAAAAAAATTCTCAGGTTCACAGTACAATTATATAATTAGATTATGATGATATGAAACAAGGTAACTGAAAAGGAGAAGTTTTTCCATCAGATACCAAATAAAGAAATGGTTTTTGGTAAAGAAAAACCAGTCACTTTAATTCACTTTTTTCAATATGTTACAATGTTCTACTCAACTATTACCGTCTTAACCCAGGATCATCCACTCTGTGGGAAAATAAGGAGGATTACTTCAATAATGTGTGCTGCTACTGCTTCAGGACCCGGTCTTGGGCAGCATTTAGCTTTCTGGATAAGGAGGCTAAAGCCTGCTCTCCTATGTGTATAGACACAGCCTTAGATTCTCTGTTAAGGCTTCAAGTCTTGTGCTCAGTGTACACAAGTGGGAGGAACTGTCTCAGGACCAAGTCATCTTATTAAGTACAACTTTCCCAATTTTAAGAGATACATTAGGAGAATTTTAAATGAATTAAGAACATGCACGCACCCACAACTCATTTTGAGAACATCTGACATTGGCACTACCTGCAGTGATTAAAAATATAGACTCCAGACCTGGACTTACTACACTGAAATTTTTTTCTGACATTTTCTAGATACAACTAAGGCAAATTAAACTCTCTGATCTCTTTCTCAACTCTAAAATGGGGATAATAAAAGTACCTAAATCATAGGGTTGTATGAGGATTAAATGAGCTAATGCAGGTAAACTGGTTAAAACAGAGCCTGGGATATATTAAGTGTTCAATAAGTGTTCTATCACCACCACCACCACCACCATCATGTACAAATCAGTTGCTTTCTGACACCAAAAACTGAAAAACTGTTTCCAAAACCTAAGAGAAGTAGAATTCAATCCTTTAAAGATGCAATAGCAGAAATTTGTAAAACAGACTGATGATACCATTTCTTTGGATTAGATGGATCTCTTTTCACTATTTGTACAAAACAACTGACAACTGTTTATAAAAAAAAATAACTACAAAAGAGAGGGTAGAAAATGTACAATTGTAAAGAACTAAAAGCATCAAGGTTTGGCTCTATAAGTAGCAAGAATTCTAGAAAGGGAAAATTAAAAAAAAAAAAACAGTAATGAATAAGGGAGGGATATGGAGAAAAAATGGAAACTTGTCCTTGGAGTCCCCCTTTCCTCATTTAAAAATGCTCCAGAAAACTTTCTTTAATACGCCAGCTTCCATTTCCACATGAGAACATCTGATTTCAAAGCTACAGCAAAATTTTGTTACCTAATCACCTTCAGAACACTGCTACCACTAGACACATCAACATCTGAGACACCATTCAAAATAACCCCAGAGTTAGCTTAGTTATCCATGGACACATCCACTTAGCATAGAGATCTGTGTAGTTCCCACTGTAAAAAAAAAAAAAAAAAAAAAAAAAAGATTCTTCATTTGAAAACATACTCTCAACCCTAAAAAACTTTATATATTAGTATTTTATAAAAGTTCCCTCTCATATACCCTATCATCCCTCCCAAGATCGGTTTACATGACCATTAGGAAAAAAGCCATCATCGCCCTCCAATCAAAACACCCAAACCCTCAGAAGTTTAACATCTGTCTTTACATCCTTCCAAGAACACACGTCCCAGAATCAAATACCTACTTTTGTTAACAGTCTCTCCTACCTTAAAAAAAGCCCCTTAAGATAAATTTCTCCTTATGATGTCTGCGATTTACTTACAAATAATAGAGGGTAGGGAAGTAGTAGGAGGGTGGAGAACAGAACTGTGGAGAAGGGAGATTAGAGACGAAAACAGATTGTCCATGTATTGACATGTTGAGTTATGTGACGCTTACAACAGGTTCCTTACACCATTCTCTCTACTTTTGAATGTTTGAAAAGTTCTGTAAGAAACAGTCTTAAAACATAACTAAGAAGTACTTTACATACACCGACAGGCTTCCATCACCACCCTTCACTACAAATTGACCCATCCTATCAAGGCCTCCTCAGGAACACACTGCTCAGGGACCAGCCCCACTATTCCTGATTCAAAAGAGGCTAGACCTCTGATGATTGCCCATCAAAAGAATTTCTCAAACAGCATGCCATCTTCTTCCCTCCATCTAAAGACATCCTCTTTTAAAAACTATCCTAACATTCCTCTCAGTACTGGAAATACCCTCCCACACAGCACTTACCTTCCTCTGAAATAATGACAATAAACTATTCTGTAAGTTAACAAACTTCTAGCTTTCCACCAAACTAATCTTCAGAAAGTGTTTAATTCTAGCTAAGAAGCAAAAGAAACATAAACTACTTATGACCTGGTAGTCTGAAAAATAAACTGTACTGAAAAAGTTTCTGGTAAAAGAAAGTTTAATTTTTAAAATTAATGCAACTTATATGATTTCCTGTTAATGAGGGAGAAAAAAAGCAAAGGAGTTCCAATACATATTAAAAAGTTCAACTCTGAAAAACATCTTTAAAAAGACATTAAAGTCTCTAGAAAACTTTAATTATCAGAATACACTAAATAAGGTATGGTCACAAATTATTTATTTACTTGTCTATTTATTCCCACTCAAAAGTTTTATGAAGGAATGACCTTATCGGTTTTGTTCACAACTTACATGCCCATTGCCTTGGATAGTGCCTAGCACCTAACAGGTGCTCAGTAATAATTTGTCAAAGAAATAAATAAATGAACACATAAACTTCCTCCTAAGTAGTTTTATTGAAAATGATTTCACTAACTAATTCAATTTAAATGACTTGAAATTTCTCAAATAAAAACTAGAATAAAGGGTCAGTGGAACACAAGTATAAAAGGCATTCACAGCCTTCTACTTCAAAACTAACAAACTCCATTCAATATTTGATAAAATATAAACGACACACAAAATACACAAAATATGCAGTATGAAGGGGTGCTGAAAATAGGTCATGGGCAGTTGAACAGAAACTGGATCCCATTCTGGGACTATATTATTAGCAGAGATAAGTTATGACTGATTTCCAGTAAACCAATGGGGAGAGAGGGCCATAGTACAAATTTTTTCTCATGTGTATCAAAGTTTTCTGAAAATGGGAGTTCTTCCTCTTTACCACTGCCATTTTTTCCCATTAGTCTAAAAAGTCCTCTACTTGAACTCTACTGTGACAGAACCAAGTACATCAGAGCAGTTAACATACTCCCAACAAAAAAAAAAAAACAAAAACATAAAGAGTCCTAATAACTTTTAGGTCAAAAATAATGACAAACACCTGCCTTTAAACTAGAATAGAATAGCCTTTGTTTGGTTTAGTGACATATGTATTCAATGATTCCAAGTTGTACCTCTAAATGTTTGTGACAAAACTCAGCAAACTTCTGATAACTAGAAAAACTCAAGTTTATATACCTTTATCAAAGTTTTCTAATATTCTTCAAGAGACTCAAAAAAGGAACTTTTTCATTCCATAAATCCAACTAAAAACAGTTCTACTGAGTAAACTATCCTGAAAATACTTATGTATTCTACCTAAATAACGAGATTTTTTATTTTGCAATACAGTATGTTCTGTGCAAGAAAATTTTTAAAGGTTGCAGTCAGCAAAACCTGATTCTTCCAACAAGCTGCGTTTAAAAAACTTTTTTAGCCGAACTAAATTCATTTTTAGGCTTTAACCACTATTCCCTAATAAATATGCGTAAGAAACTTAATTTTTTAGAAGTTTAAATGAATCCACTTTCACGAAGACATACTAGCATTCAGCTACCTATCTTCTCCCGTGTTCAGTTTTAAACATTCAAAGGACACGGAGGTACACTACTAACTGCAGGCTGCCTCGAAAGAAGGAAAAGGGACTGAGTGATTGATCTTGTGGAAAAGATTGAAGGTGACACTTGCAGTACTTTTTTTAAGGGATCAAGCAGGGGAGCCCTCTTGTTTGTACAAGATTTTAGCTTCATAACTAGTTTTATGCTGGGGGAAATTATAGGCTGCTTATTTAGAAATGACTTCTAAATAAGGAAATAAGGAAATAAGGAAAAGAAAACTGGAAGGAAAACACAAGACAGAGTGGCTCTGACGGAGAGCAAAGTAACTGGAGGAAGAAAGGAGTATACCTGGTTCACAGCATCCGTGATGATGGTGGTCAGTCTGACAGTATTTGTCCCTTAAAGGCATTTTCAGTGGGCGAGACCTACTTTCCTTTCACTGTAAGAAGCTCTTCATTGCGGCTTGGCTGTTGAAAGAAGCACAAATCCGTCACTCACCCTGAACTTCCTGGGGGGGCTCTGGCTATATTTTCCAGATACGTTCCCTCCACCCGCCCTCCGTTTTCCCTCCACGGACCCGTACCTTCCTCTAGAACCTAAAAAAGAAAAACGCACGAAGGCTTCTCCAGCCCAAACTCCCGCACAGGTTCATCGCCCTACCCGGAAACGCAGCCTGGGGCGCGCAGCGCAAGGCGAGGGCCTGGCCGGCTGCGCGGGCGGCAGCGGCCTCGCCGGCCCGGGCGGGCGCGCGCGGAGACGGAGGCGCGGAGCGCGTCGGGCACGGCTGGCGCCGGGGCCCGCGGGGCGGCGGGCGCGGCAACGGGGGCGGTCGAGGTGCGGCTCCCGCCGGCGGCCGGCCCACGCCGCGCCTTCCCGCTACGCACGTGCGTTGGGGTCTCCGCGGCGGAGCCCCAGTCCCCATAACCAAGTGCGCCCAACTTACTTAACTCCTAGGGCGGGCAGGCGGAAGGAAGGCAGGCAGGCCGGGCAGCCGCGGAGACAGCCTGGCGTGGGAGGCGGCTTCGGGCCCCACCTGGCGCAGCCTCGGCAGACCACGCGAAGGGACCGGGGTTCGGGCCCGACGCGCTCCCAAAGAGTCCCCGCCGCCGCTGACGCGGAAGCGCCACAGCTCACCACGTCCCTCCGCGGCCCGAGGCGACGGCGGCGGCGGCTCACGGCGTCCTTCCGCGCTGTGGAGCTGGGCGGGCGGGCGGCTCGCGGGCGCAGGCAGTTGACAGGAGGAACCGCCCCGCAGAAGCCGCCGCCGCCACCGAAGGAGCCGAAACCGGAGCGGGCAGGACCTGGGCGCCCCTCGCCGGGGCAACGGCTGCCGCCGGAGCCCGGCTCCCCCCCAAGCGCCGCTCCACCTGCAACGGTCCCTCAGGCTTTTGGAGAGGGGCGGGGAAGAATGGGGGTTCCCCCCCACCTTGGGCCTTTTTTGGTAGTAGTTGTTTCAGGAAACTTTATTAAGTCAGTCTCTCTCTTTCTCTGTCTCCCCCTCCCCGAAGAGCCTGAGCTACCGCCGCGGAGCGGGTAGGAAGGGGGAAGCAGAGACTCTCCCGCAGCGACAGGGAGCGACTGACTGACCCCGGACGGAGATGGGGCGAGGGCAGGAAGTGACAAGCTCTCGGAGTGGGTGGGGGGAGTGTGGCCGGCACGCCCGGGAGCGCCGCGCGCATGCGCCCGGCCGGGCGCCCGGGCCTGTGGCGAGGCGACGCGCTGCGGCCGGGCAAAGGGAGGGAACCTGGGCCGGTGGCGCTGGGTTTGCGCCCGGGGTTCTCGGGCCGGCTACTCGTCCGCGCGTCCTCTCGCGGGCGGACGGAGAGCCGAAGCCCTGGGCTGTTAGTGCCTGAGAGGCGGGCTGATGGGCAGGCAAACTGTTGCTTTTCTCCTTCCATTGGGACCGAAACTGGGAGGGTTGGAAAAGCACGGGAATGAACTGTAGGAGGAGGCTCGATAAATGGGTGAGCCGTAAGTAGTGGTGATTCCGAAAAGGTTGTCAGCACACTTATGGTAAAAGTCTGTTTTTTTTACCTAAGAATTTTCGAAGTGTGCCTCTCAGCACTTTGGGGTTTTCATCAGGTCCTTGGGAGGAAACTATCTGGTGGTGGACGATCGGGATTGGTTGCCGCGGCGCTGCTCTTCCAGAACCTGAAGGCGACGAAGGTGGGTCACGTGGGCAGGACGCACTTTCCCTCCTCTTCGGTGCCCGCGTCCTGCTTGGAAAATCCCCGAAGATCGCGGTCGTCTGTCAAATGACGAAAACCCGTGTGGTCGCCTCTTGGGGCAGGAGAGCCGCCTCCTCAACTCCCAGAACGGAGTTTTTGTTCTACAAGCAAATACGTGTCCACTGTCGGTCAGGAAATTTTAAGGAAGAAAAAGCTTTGTTTTATCTTCTCGCGCCGAAAGATCCACTGAAAATCTCCGCAGTTGTGTAGCTTGAATTGTCCGTTTGCGGGGTCCTGAAAGAGCGGTTTAACAGTCGGTAGGTTCTGTGTGTACTTGGAAGAGCAAACGAATGACTGAAATCTGTTTTAAAAATTAATAGGAAAGTTTGTGGTAGGTCCAGTAATTAATTGATAAACTCGTTATTGTGAAAATAACGGAGCATTTGCATAGGTCTTGGGGGATTGTAGCAGCTTGATTATACGGGTGACAGGAAAAGGAAGCAGAGTGGTCCAAGTGATACACTTTTTTAAGGGAATTCCAGGTACTGTACATTCTACACACCAGTCACATGCGTAGTTATGTTTGATCATTTTTTTCCTGTCCCATTGTCAAGAAGCGTCACACAACATCAAACTAAAATGTAATGCCACAACCTACATGTAAGGTAAAAGAAAGTATGATATGTCCACATGATGGTGTTTGTTAGGCAGCCAATAAAAATCATTTTGTGTAATATTTAATTGTGTGCAGTATGCTTAAGCATATCGAAAAAATTTAATGTGACACCTTAACAGTGGAGTTACAGGTAATTTTTATTTAACATTGGAGCTCTTTGGTAAAATTTGAGGTGAAATATTTTCTTCATTTCCAGAGGAGCTTTTCCTACTTCGATAAGCACATTTATTTAGCACAGGTTAAAAAATGAATATACAATTTTAAGTTTCCATAAACCTGAAAAGGCATTGCTTCAAATATGTGAGTTATAAATGTTTGCTGGCCACATATGAGTAAAAAATGGTTAGCTTCCTGAGTAAATGCAGCAGTCTTTATACTTTAGAGTGGTTGGTACTAGAAGGTCCCCAAAATTGCTTGCTAATAGAATGAATTTTAAACAGTTTTTGAGAAATTATAAGTATAGACAAGATTGGAACGTCTGTGTGGGTAAAACAGATATTGGAATACTGAATCAGAATTTTAAAGATGAAAAGAAACCATGGAAATTATCTAGTAAACCTTACTTTATAAATGAGAAAACTGAAATCCAGAGAGGTTAACTGACTTGCTAAAGGTCACAAAGTAACAGAACTGGGTCTAATACCTAGATCAATCCCTTCTATAATAATACTAGTATCTGACATGTATTGAGTAATATGTTTTAAGCTCAAGAATAACTCATTTAGGGGCACCTGGGTGGCTCAGTCGGTTAATCATCTGCCTTCGGCTCAGGTCATGATCCAAGGGCCCTGGGATCGAGCCCCGCATCGGGCTCCCTGTTCAGCAGGGAGTTTGCTTCTCCCTCTGCTCTTCACCCCACTCATGTTCTCTCTCTCTCTCTCACTTTCACTCTCTCTGTCTCTCAAATAAATAAAATCTTTTAAAAAAAATTTTTTTAAATAACTCACTTAGTCCTATCAACAATTCAATTCATTCTACAGGTAGGGAAACTGAGGCAGAAATAGGTTAGATAACTCCTCAAGGTTACCTGGTACATAACAGCTGATAGGCAACTGAGCCAGCATTTGAACCCAAGCAGTTTGGCTCTGAGACTCATGACCTTAGCCATTATGCTATATTGCCTATACCATGTTGCCTACACTCTACCATAACCATTTTGGATCACACTATATGTGAAAGATGAGCCAGTAGATCCTGTCATTTGTGAAAGGCATTAAAATGCTATGTCCAAGTTTATGGAGTTGTTAAATCACAAGAATTTAATTGAAATTTCATAGGGCTCTAGAGCTTAGACTTTGGACATCATCTAGAATTACCATCCTACCTCTAAAAACACTGCACAAATCATCCCACTGCACAAATCATCCCAGAAAAATTATGTCTTCATTGTTCACTGCAGCAACCTAGGTGACACATTATTATGGCTTTAAGGAACTTTTTGATCCTTAAAGTCTGGAAGTACGTCCTGATGATTAACCTAAGACCATTTTATGGTTTAAAATTATTCTCTCATCTTCAAGGCAGGAAAATTCTACACACACATACACATTTGTTATTGCTGCATAAGAAACCACCCTAGAAATAGTGCTTTAAAACCATTTTATGTACTCTCAATTCTATAGATCAGTGATTCAGACTGGCCTTATCTGGGATCATGCAGAATCATTTGGCATCTTAACTGAGCACACTCATGACTGGTTGTTGGTGTTGACTATTGGCTGCACCTATCTCCTAGCCTTTCTTCCTGAACTTCATATGTAGGCAGCATGCCAGGCAGGTAGGAACAGGAAGCTGTAAGACCTCTTGAAGCAGAAGTTACATGACATCACTTCTATCACATTCTGTTAGTCAAAGTAGGTCAAAAGGCCAGCATAGATTCAGGAATTGGAAAAACAGATTCCCCTTCTGGATGGGAAGAACAGCGAAGTCCTATTTCAAAGGGACATGCATAATAGGAATGGGAAGGATTATTGTGATGATCTTTGCATATACTCTTTTAAAATAGATAATTATTTCAAGAATGGTACTAGCTAATTAAAGCTGTTGAATTTTTTTAATGCTGTATGATTCCTTTAAGAACAGCAAAACAAGAAGATACTAATCAAACCTATTCTTTAAATAATTGGGCCAATTTGGTGGCCTTGTGTAGATAAACTGATGATTACTTAACTTTTCCAAGTAGACTTCTTTTTCTCATCATTTTGTTGCTTTTTGAAAGGTTTTCCCATCTGTTCTTAAACACATCCCACTAAAACACAGCATAAAAACCTAACACCAAATAGAATTATGGTTTCTATAGAACCTTTACTCTGGTCCAGATTTTGCTAGCTTTGATAATGACGTGGCACTTTATAACACAAATAATTAAATTCATAATTATGTACAAATCAGATTATGGGCCAAAATAGAGGCTGAGAGTTTAGAGTCATGGAAAAATTGATTTAGAGGGACAAATATTAAACTGTTGCTCTTTTATCAACTGTATAGAATTACAAGCAACATAATATGGAGAAAAGAAGATAATGCTTTCCCTAAGGTGTTTATTTTAAGGAGAGTAAGGAGTAGGTTGTACCTGTGTTGCTCCCCTGGAGATAAGCTGCCTACCAGAAAACCCTGACATGAACTTGTATCTTTCATTCCTGGTGCTAAGGCGCACTTAGGTCTTGCTGGCCAGGTGACACAATGCATGCACCACGCTGTCATCTGGGCACCAAACCATCCTTGACAAGTCTTCCATTCAAATGCATTTCAGATAGCATTTAAGTGAATTTCATTTCTTAAAAATGTTTTTTGGTTATAAAGGAGTTTGTTCATAAGTCTGTATTGTAATCTAACAATAGCTAATGATAATTTTGTCACTTTTGAACTCAATGTGCTAAGTGTTTTCTAGTTTTTCACTGAAACCTTACAAAGATCCTGGGTTAAATATTATCCCATATTATGTAAAGAGAAACAAATAATGTCTGAGCCAAGACTTAAATATAGGTCTGAGTCCAGTTCCTATGTCTCAAGTTACATATATTCTAATGATTACTAAAATTTTATCTCCAGGTCAGACCTGTCCCTGGAGCCTCTAAACTCTTGACTACCCATGAGACAGACCATCTGAATTTCCCCGGGCATCTCAAAGTTAGCAGGACCAAAACTGAACTTCTTACCAAACTGTTCTTTCTCTTTCAAATTTTAACCAACAGTGTCCCTATCCATTTAGGCTCTCAAGACAGAAGCCTTGGAGTCAAAGGAAGAACATTGGCACAGATGCAAAGTAACGGAGGTTACCTATATACAGGTTTCTCATCTCATTTATCCCCAATATCTAACCTACCACCATAAACAATTTGTTACACCTCAGAAAGCTCGAGAAAATAGTTTCCTCTCTCCATATGCACCATCAGTGCTCTAGTCTAAAACCCTATCTCTGAACCATTGCCATAACCACCTCCATGGTCTCCCTACCACCCATCTCTCCCTCCCTCAATTACTCCACACTATCAACAAAATGATAGTCCAAACCAATCCAATATTACTCTCCAACTGAAAATCTCTGTTGACTGCCAATTTTTTACATGAAGAAATAAAATCTTAACAAGAACCATATAACCAGCGTACATTTTGAGGTCAGAAAAATCTGGATGTTAGTCCTATTTCCATCAACCATGGGTTTTGTGTCTCTAGGCAAGTAAGAACCTCTTCTGAGCCTCAGTTTTCTCAGCTTTATGCTATTTTCAGCTTAGTGAGAAATCAGCTAATGAATAAAGTACCCAGCAGGATCTGGAACACAGTACAGGTATGAAATAATAAATACTCATTACATCTGGCCCACCCACAACTTCACAACTTTATGCTCTAAGGATTTCTCACCCTTTTCAGAAATTAACAAAGCAAAAGGTGAGTAGAGAAGGAGTGTGAGACACAAGGGAATTTTAGAGAGAGATGATAGAGGTGTCAGTTATGAGGGTGTATCCATTTGTTAAAGCAACTATTAGAATAGTGGTTACCTTTCCAGGAAGGAGAAGATTGGAAGTGGAAGTGAATGAAGCAGTACCAATTTGGGAATTACTGACCATTTTATAGATTTTTGACCTCAGTGATCATTACATGGGTATTTGCTTTATAATAATTCAGTAAGCTGATAGATATGTTTTATGCACTTTTACGAATGTGTATAAAATTTCACAATAAAAATGTTTTTTAAAGTAGCTGACCTAGGTTTTAATGCCTCTGAACTACATCTTAGAAACAGAAATTAGAAATGATTATTGAACTTTTCAAGGCTTTATGCCTTTGCACATGCTACTCCTCATGCCTGGAAATACCTTTCCCCTTCATCTAGAAAACTCATATTCACCCTTCAAGACCCACTTCAGATGTCACTCCTTCTATGAAATCAGTTCCTATGGACAAATAATTGCTCCAACTTCTTTCTCCTGTAGTACACCATTCTAATCAAATGTCTGACTCTCCCATCAATCAGAATTCGTCAAGAACAAAGACCCTAATTTATTCCTCTGTGTTTTGCCATCATCTAGCACACTTCTGTCATATAACAGGGCAACCATTAAAAGTTACTGGGTGGGCCTGAGGGCCTGAATTAGCAGTAAACATAATAAGAAAAATGTAGTGGGGAAAATCAGTTTCACGAGTTTGGTTTACTTAGGCTCCTGGCCTAATGGGACACTCATTTCCAATGTAGAGAACAATCATACAAGGACAATTAAAGGAACCACTAGCATACAGAGTCAGCACTGCTGTAGAATATATACCACAGCTAGATACTTGAAACGACTAACCATCCATCATATAAAACCATTTATGACTTTGTTTTTGTTTTTTTTGAGGGGTAGTTTTTTTGTTTGGATTTGTTTTTACTTTTAATTTTGAAATTAAATTTCATTAAATTAAATTCTCAAATTTAAACCCAAATTGCAAGTAATTCCCATACGCCCTTGACCCAGATTCACCAATTTTTAATATTTTGTCATATTTGTTTTCTCTCTCCATTTGATTTTTGAACCACTTTAGAATAGGTTGCATCTATCATGGCCCTTCATCCTTTATTACTTCAGTGTGTATTTTCTAGAAGCAAGGGTATTATCTTACATAACCACAGTACAGTTATCAAATTTAGGAAATTTGACATGATAAATTTGATTTGATTTGATTAAACATGATTTGGGGCACCTGGCTGGCCCAGTAGGTAGAGCATTCAACTCTTGATCCTGGGGTCCTGAGTTAGAGCCCTACTTTGGGCACAGAGCCTACTTAAAAAATAAAACAAGCCAACAAAAAAAAAAAACATGATTTGATACAATACAGTTGACCCTCAAAACAACACAGGTTTAAACTACACAGGTCCACTTATGCATGAATTTTTTTCAATAAAAATAATACAGTGCTGTAAATATATTCTCCTGTCCCTTTCTTAACATTTCTTTTCTCTAGCTTACTTTATTGTAAAAATACAGTATATGATACATATGACACACAAAATATGTGTTAATTGACAGTTTATGATATTGGCAAGGCTTCTGGCCAACTATTCGTAAAGTTTTTGGGGAGTCAAAAGGTGTATGTGGATTTTTAACTGTGGGGTAGAGGTGGCATCAGCACCCCTAACTCCTGCATTGCTCAAGGGCCAACGGTACTTCTTTCTCTTCTATTATTATTATTACTATATATAATATATATATTATATTAATTATAACTGTGTCAGTTATCCTGATAGTGCCCTGTATGGATGTTTTTTTATTTGCTCCAATATAAAACCCAATCCAGAACCACATATTGCATTTAGTTATAACTCTTTACTTCCCTTCAACCTGGGACAGTTCTTCGGTCTTTCTTTGTCTTTTATGACAATGACGTCTTGACAAATACAGCGCAGTTTCTTATAGAAAGAGTCAACTGGGGTTTGTCTGATGTTTCTTCATGATTAGATTGAGGTCTTAGATTTTTCTGAATGGAATACAGCATAAGGAATGTGGTGTCTTTCTCAGAGTATCAAAACCAGAGGCATGTGATGTCTGATATTAATCTTCCTCACTGGCTTAAGTGGCTGTTCAGTTTCTCCACTGTGCAGTTCTATTTTTGCTATGAATAAGCAATTTGTAAGGAGATAACAATGATTTTATTATAGAGACTCCTTTTAACTAGTGATCTTGATAATTCTGTTTAGGTTTTAGAAATTATCAAAGCAAAAGTAAAAGAATAAAAGTTAATTTTTATTTCTAATCATCATAGAAACTAATGATCAATTATGTAACTGGAAACTGTTTTCTGGGTTAGTCTTACATGATATGAAGTTGAAAAAAATTTTATAATTATTGGAAAATCCATTCAACCAACATTTACTGAGTACCTATTATATTCCAAACATCCTGCCAAACTGAGAACATACAGTAAGACAAGTTTTCTTCCCTTTAGTCAACAAAAATTTACTTCCTGCCTTATACACCAGGTCCTAGGAAGACATCCATGAATAATTTAGGAAGTTCCTATCCTCTTGGAGTTTCTAGTCTAATTATTGAGGTGTTCCCAATCTAATAATGATGACGTGTAAAAAAAATAGTATATTATTTCATAATAATCACATAAGACAGGCACAGTACAGATGAGTGAAACCATGGAATTATAAGGTCCCATACACAACAGCAGCAGGGGGACAGGGAAAGGGAGCATTTGCTGCAAAGCGTTTTTCAACTCACTTGAATTAGAGAAGAGAACATTATAGAGGATGAATAAATAATGTGTTGCTTTTTCCAAGTAAATATTATAATGTTTCCAAGACCTATTCCTTAAGAATAGCTGGCTAATAGATTATCTATTGTTATGTATTAACAGGGTAATGCATTCTAAATTCTAAATTGTTAATGTTTTGTGATTCTATTTAGACAGGTAGTCATTGAAGAGTTTTGTATTTGGTATTATATCATTAAAAAAGCATTCTAGGGGTGCCTGGGTGGCTCAGTCAGTTAAGCGTCCGACTCTTGATTTCAGCTCAGGTCATGATCTCAGGGTCTGAGACTGAGACCGGCATCGGGCTCAGTGCTGAGCTTGGAGCCTGCCTAAGATTCTCTCTCTCCTTCTCCCTCTCCCCCTCCCTGCTCGCACTCTCTCTTTCTCTCTCTCTCTCTCTCTAATAAATAAAATAAAATAAAATGCATTCTGAGTTTTTCATTCTCTCAACTGCTCCTCCTTATGGCCAAAGGAGTTTATTTGTAAGACTGATTTAATAAGGCTGTGGAACAGAATGAAGTTAACTCGTTTATGTAACTCTAGCTTCCTTAGCGTATTGATCTGAACTACCAAATCCAAAAACTTCTCTAATGATAAAGTATCAGAAAAAAACGTACACTTTTGGCTTATGGAAACTGAGTCAAAAGCTAAAAATCCATACATATGCCTCAGGTCTTAATTCCAACTGAACACATAGACTGCTATGTATCAAACCATAACCTACAACAAAATATTATTTTAATGAAACATTTTAAGTGACTGGTTTCTGAACTTACAGTTGTCCAAGATTTTAAGTAATTTCTAAAATAATTTCTACAAAATGATCACTTTTTATCTTAAATCAACATTTATTTTCCCATTCAAACTTTCTAATTTTTTCAAATGAGAGTTGTCTATCGTGAATATAAGAGATCTCTAAAATTACAGCATATGGAAGGAGATGGTATTTTATATAGTCAGAAGCTTGCTGGGTGTTTCTTCTACTCTCAAGTCATCAGAGAGTGACAACAGACTGTTTATAAAGCAATTTCAGTGTTGTCATTGTCATATATAGAGTAAGAAAAAGTTAGATTGGTAAGAATTTTGAAAAAGATCATCAGGAAGTTACTCCCTCCATTCAGGCACAGTAGCTTTTATTTAGGATAAAAGCACCATAGGATCCAGAGTGTCAAGGTTCTTGGTAAGACCTGTGTTGCTAGGCAGTCCTAAATCATCCAATGACACCTACGTGCTGGAGTTAATATCACTGTTTTCAATACCATAGAATGACACTTTCTTCTTCGAACTTTTTGGGGGAATATCTAAATCTGTCACTCTCTTCTCAAGTAAATGCTTTTGAAAAAAGTGAGTCCGTTCAGTGTCTTTCTAAACATCTTATTGCTAGAAGAGACAGTGTGCCAACTCAGTGAGGAATGGCAGTTTCATTTATGGAAATAAACTTGCTTTACATTTCTCAGAAATTTTATTTTAAAAAGGAACAATTACTATAGAATATTCAAAAATTCCCCCATTAATGTTAGTTCTTTTTTCTTAATCACTTGTGAAACTGAGAACAGTTATACAGTAAGGTGAGCAAAGATCTCATTGAAATCCCTCCTTTTCTAAATTGTGGTCTTTCTGGTCATAAGAAGGTCATTTTAAACATGGAGCCCAGCCAGATGAATGAAGATGTAAAATAATGCACAAGTCAACTAGATTAATAAAATGAATGTCCAAAGACTATTCAACTTAAGTGCTGCATTTTATTTGGAAAACATTTGAGACATTTGTATCTCATCTAACTGTCCCTTGGAATTTCACTTAAAGATAACAAAGACCTCATGTTTTCTGGGAATTAAAAAAGAGTCTACAGAAGATATTTTGTAGTCTACTTGTTCATCCTTACATCGTCCTTGTATTAAAAAGAGGGGAAAGAATTCCAAGAAAAAATATAAAGAGGTGGTGAGGAGAAAGGAAAGGGTAATTGACATTAATAGGTCAACTGTTGGTTTGTGTCTATTTATGAAAGAAACCAGTGAGTAAAATGAATATTCTAACTTTGAATTAGGAGGGGCAAGAAAATATAACTCTAATTTCTTACTGCATGATTCACACGAGAAAAGTGTGTTCAAATTTACCATATTTTGAACTACATGAGTTTAAAGGCATGAGGATTTGGCTCAATGACCAATCATTTTTGCACAATGTCAGGGTTGGAAAAAACTTCAAAGTCGTCTTTTAAACTCCAACCTTCCATCTAAAGCTTGCATCTCCTTTACAATATTCCTGCCAAGGGCCGAGCTAAAGTTTGAACATTTCTAAGTATTAGGGAATTTACCACCTCCTAAGACAATTCATGCCACTTTATTCTGTTGTGTTGAAATTGGCCTTCCTGAGCTTCTCACACCCAGCAAGTATGAGTATATAGAACATATATAATTCTGTATAATTCCTCTTCCATCCAACACCTCCATATGTATTTGAAGTCTTTGCTGACTAGGCAAAATTTCATTAGTTTATCCTCTAAAAATATCAATTATCGAATTAGTGTATTTTGATTCATTCATGTAACAGGTATTTAGTGAGCACCTGCATTATTCCAGTAACTGTACCAAGGATTGGGAGATGTAATGATGAGCAAAAACAAAAACAAAAACCATGATCTGCACCTTCATGGAATTTACAGCTGTCTGATTGCTGTCCCCCCACAGGTTACATGAAATCTATTGTTTTCATGCATACGCTTTCATTAATTTACTTTCTGATTAAAAATGCCAAAATAACTTTAAAAAGAAAAAGCTTTCCTTCTATTAAACATTCAGCAGAAAAATCATGATTATCAACAGAAACACTCAATTTACATAATTTGAGAAACCATACCTCTGCCAAAAATACACTACTGCTTATACTTAGGAGTTAGTACAAATATACATAATATATAAGAATGTCTTTTGCTATGATTTATTTAAATAGACAAATTAATTTGCATAAGATATGATTCATTAAGAGAATACAATTACTTGAATAATCAAAAGTCATTTATGAAAATCAATTAGCTAACTTTTTGCAGTTTTCAGATAGGACAGAAATCTTTGTGGATAGCAGGCCTAGTTCTTACATACTCCAATAGTTTGATTTGCTACAAAATTAAATTTGGAGATGAGCTCAATGTTGGTAGCAGGATTAGGTTAGGAGCAAGAAAAAAACATTCAAGGGGCGCCTGGGTGGCTCAGTCAGTTAAGCCTCTGCCTTTGGCTCAGGTCATGATCCTGGGGTCCTGGGGTCCAGGCATCGGCCCCGCATAGGGCCTGGCATCAGGACCCATGGGCCTGCTTCTCTCTCTGCCCCTCCCCCTGCTCATGCTCTCTCTCTCACTCTCTCTCTCAAATGAATAAAATCTTAAAAAGGAAAAAAAAATTCAAGACTAAGTTATGTGATTTGGGTGACTGACATTACCAAGAATAATATTTTGAGAACTCTGAAGGAAAATTCTACAAAGCCTTCCATTGGTACCATATACACAGCCATGTTATGAGAAAATGAATCCCTGTATCTTTGAGGCCTACTCAGGATCTTTTGTAAGTAAATGGACTCCTACGTTTATAATTGTAGTTGATTAAGCCAGTCATGAATTCATTAGTCACAGGCAACCATATACAGTCTGGCACATAGTAGGCACTCAATGGGCATTTTTGACTGAATGAACACATGAGCGGAAGTGGAAGTATACTCAGAAGTGGCATAAAAGGGACTAGAGAGAAAGGGAGTTATTAACTCATTCAGTAAATATTTATGGATCTCTATAGATCAGGCACTGTGTATCAGATACTGTTCCGGGGTATATGGGGAGGGAAGCAAAACCAGACATGATTTACTAGCCCTCAAGGAGTTTACAGTCTAATTGAAAAGAGAGATATTAACCCAAAAAGCATTCATTATGATGTAAATATAATGTGCACAGTGTAAGTGGTATAATAAGACATACGGTGCCATGAGAGATACAATAGTGAGATTTGACCTTGTCAGGGAGGTCAGGGAAGGCTTGCCAAAGGAATCGACAAAGAATTATCTGGATGAAGTAAGGAGAAAGACGGTCTGGCAAGTATAAAGTTCTTATGGAAAAATGACGGCTAGTGTGATTTTGCACAGGGGACGTGGTATGAGCTGAGGTTGGAAAGACGTTCGCAGGCCATGTGTAGAGGTCCTTTATCTTAAGAGCAAAGCAAAAGCATCAGGACGTGTAGCAAGGTTAGAGAGCTAATCGTTACACTCAAACATGCACACAAAATGTGGTGTCATTATGTTGTGTATGTGCATGTACACATACACATATATTTTGAAATTGAGATATCATTGGCGTTCTATAGTTGATATAATAAAACTCACCCTTTTAAAATGAACAAGCCAGTGGCTTTCAATATACTTGTAGAGATGCGCAAGCATCACCACTAATTTCCGAACATTTCACTGCCCAAAAAGAAATCCTGTACCCATTAGTAACTCTAAGCCCCTCTCCCCACCGCCTAGGGCAACCACTAATCTACTTACTGTCTCTATGAATATGCCTATTCTGGGCATTCATATAAATGGAATCATAGAATATGTGGCCTTTTATGTCTGGCTTCTTTCACTTGGCAAAATGTTTTCAAGCTTTATTCATGTAGTATGTATCAGTACTTCATTTCTTTTGGTTGCTAAATAATAACCTATTGTATGGATATGCCACGTTTTATTTATCTATTCATCAGTCAATGGACATTGGGGTTGTTTCCATTTTTGGCTATCATGATTAATGTTGCCATGAACATTTGTGTGCAAGTTCTTTGCGTGGGCATATTATTTTCCTATTTCTTGGGTATATACCATGGAGTGGAATTGTTGGGTCATATGGATGTCCTGTTAACATCTGTGGTAGATGAACATCTGACGTGTTCTTCCCTCTGCCTCACCAGAGCCCAGGAGTGCCCCTCGGTCCCTGCCCAGCCTCTCCTGGGATCAGGCTGTATGTTTGCCACATGTGTCATCCAGCTCCTGGCAGACTGTGCATAACAGGCCTGCCAGCTCTAAATTCAGCATCCAGGCCACATGGGAACTGAGGGAGAATCAGGAATGCAAACAAAACCTCTCTGACTAAACACACCGCAGCACCATTTTAACTATGGCAGGCATTCCCCCATGTGGGTGCAGGACTGCCCTGCACAGCAGTTTCCTCCCAGGATCCCAAACAATGAGGGGAGGAATAATCTATCCACCTCTGTTGTTCCTCCCAGCTTATCAAGTATACTTGCCCCAAATGAGTGAGACCAGGGGAAGGCCAGCATGACTCATCTCCTCTCCAGAGTTTCAGGAACTCAGAATAAAGAGATGAGAATTTGTCCAAACATCTTCACGCTTCTAGTCCACCAATATGGGTAAACTTTATTTTTACTTCTTCCTCAGTTCAGTGATTCTCTGTAGGGGATGTTTGGAACTCTCTGGGGGTATTACTGGTCGTCACGATGATTGGCAGCTGTGACTGTCGTTGAACAGGACGGAAGATACCTGACCAGATGTCTCATGGTGCTTAGGACCACCCCGGGCAACATTTTGCCTGACTTTTTTTTTTTTAAGATTTTATTTATTCATTTGAGACACAGAGATACAGAGAGAGAGAGAGAGAGAGAGAGAGAGAGAGAGCATGAGCAGGGGGAGAAGCAGAGAGGGAGGGAGAAGCAGGCTCCCTGCTAAGCCAGGAGCCCGATGCGCAGCTCGATCCCAGGACCCTGGGACAATAACCTGAGCCGAAGGCAGACGCTTAACCATCTGAGCCACCCAGGCGCCCCTTGCCTGACATTTTTTTAATAATGCCTTCATTGAGATAAAACTCACATACTAGGAAATTCACCTATTAAAGTATTACTCATTTTTTTAGTATATATACAGAGTTTTGCAACTGTCGCCACAATCAATCTTAGAACATTTCATTACCCCCAAAGAAATCCTGTACCCATTAGCAATGACTCCCCATTTCACCTCAACCCCTTATCCCAAGGCAACCATAAATCTACTTTCTGTCTGTATGGATTTGCCTATTCTGAATATTTTGTATAGCTGGTTGTATATAATATTTGATCCTTTGTGTCTGACTTCTTTCACTTAGTGTAATGGTTTTAAGGTTCATCCATGTTGTAGCATGTGTCAGTACTTCAATATTTTGATTGCCAAATATATTCCTTGTATGAATACACCACATTTTATTTATCCATTCATCGGTCGATGAACACTTAGATTGTTTCCACATTTGACTATTATAAATAGTGCTGCTAGGGATGCCTGGGTGGCTTATTCGGTTAAGCATCTGCCTTCACCTCTGGTCATGATCCCAGGGTCCTGGGATCGAGTCCCACATCAGGCTCCTTGCTCATCAGGGAGCCTGCTTCTCCCTCTGCCTGCCGCTCCCCCTTCTTGTGCACTTTCTCTCTCTCTCTCTAACAAATAAATAAAATCTTTTTAAAAATAGTGCTGCTAGAACATTCATGTACCAGCTTTGGTGTAGACATGTTTTTCATTTCACTTGGGTATACACCTACGAGTGTAATTGCTGGGTCATACAGTAACTCGATGTTTAAGTTTTTGCAGAAATGCAGACTATTTGTCAAGGCAACTGCATTATTTCACATTCTTGCCAGCAGTCGATGAAGGTTCTCATTTCTCTGTATCCTTGCTAATACTTGCTATTGTCTGTCTTTTTTATTATAATGATTCTAGTTAATATGAAGTGCTATCTCTTTGCCATTTTCATTTACATTTCCCGAATAGCTAATGATGCTGAACATCTTTTCATGTGTTTATTGGCTATTTGTATATCTTCTCTGGAGAACTATACTTGATGTTTTAATATCCCACTAGGCTTTCATAAAGGTGAAAAAAATGCTTATAATTAGCTGAGCCTAGAATCTAATTCTAGCTTACATATATAGTTGACCCTTGAACTACACAAGGGTCAGGGTTAGGCGCCAACACTTGGCACAGTTGAAAATCCACATTTAACTTTTAATATAACATAAAACAGTCCATTAACACATATTTTGTATGTTCTATGTATTCTATTACAATAATTACAATATTACAATAAAGTAAGCTTGAGAACAAAAAATATTATTGAGAAAACACATTGACAGTACTGTACTGTATTTATAAAAAAGAATCCGCATATAAATGGACCTACACAGTTCAAACCCACGAAGTATTTTTGCATGATTTTAACATACAGCAAATTCAAGAAATGCACCTACCACGTAAATTGAGTGTTGCTCATACCTTGTTTTGTTTGGAAGTTTAGCAAGGTTTGTTCATGATTTCGGAACACATCCCCAGGGGCAGTGCCCTCACGGTGTTTGAATTGCTGGTACAACATGCTTTTCGAGATCAGTCTCCATTTGTTGCTGGGACCTGCAAATATGTATCCAAGGGAGTTGGAGACTCTTTTTAACAGACTCAGAAATACAGGGATCTCACTGAATGTTAATGATAAGAGTTTTTTTAAAAAATATTTTACATCATTTCTCAAGTTTTTAATGTTGTAGAACACACTGTTATCTATGCTGTGAAAATTACGTGTTCAAATTACATAACTTAAGTCTATTGTTTTTTAACCTTGCTCTGATTCTGTTCCCAGAAGCCTGTCAAACAACCTTCTTTTGATATGATTTTGTTTTCCAATCTGCCTTCTTCCTCTGCCTAAGTATACAGTATCCAAGGTCTTTTTATACACCAAAGAATGGATAGAGTGGGATTTTAAGACAGGAGACATGTTTTGTTTGTGTGTGTGATACTTCATCACTGCCTATCCAATATCACAATAAAGGGAATTATTTTACATTGTATAACAAATAAAACCAAACTCATTTCCTCGTTTTCTCCATTTCAGCTATCTATAATTTGTCTTGGCTGGTATCCACACTTCAATGATGGTTATTTCCCTCTTTCTCTTATATACAAATAAGTCTCATCTGATATTACATATCCTAATTCTGGTTTTTATTTCCGTTTCCATTTGTACTTCTGCCCTTTCATTTCCTTGTATTTCTTATACAGAAGAGTTTTTTTTTTACTTCTCTTAAATTCAAACTTTCTCATTATAACAAGACTCAAGCACCTGACCCCCCCCATTATGTCTTCTAGTCTAGACATGTCTAGGCTAGAAAGGCTTATTATTTTATCATAAATTGCTTTCCCTTTATTTCTCCTTTATATTAGGCTTAGGTTATTATATTGATTTCTTTGGAATTCTATGTGGAGATAATTTATATTATCTATGACTTTCATTTCAGGGTAATAAAGGAAGCATTATAAAACATTAGTTATGAAAAGGGGACATTGGATCTGAGAGGGTTGAGAACCACTTCTCTACACCATATCCTCATCCACCACAGGATGACAGCAAGCTTCATGGCCTGGCTATCATATCACAGGAGGATGGGGTATCTTCTCTACACTGTGATCTCAAATTAGTGGGCTTGGTTCTATATATGCCACAGAAATTTAGATAACCATCTCTAGCCCAAGCCTGGTTTCAAGATTAAAGAAGTCAAGTAACTTTCTTCTCATCCCCAGGGCAGTAAGCCTCAAGGCTCAGCTTCAAAGGTGGAAGATGATGAACTCATGATTTAAAGGCCAAATTAAAATGTGGTATTTTAATGATGGCTGACTATAAATGTTTTAAGCAGGGCAGAAGGTAACATAATCATGTTTGGGTTCTATCAACTCCAGCTGCTATGCAGATAATAGACTGTGAGAGGCTCATGTATTGACTCAAGAAAAACATAACAGCCTTTCTGGTTTTCTCTGAAATCTAGTGAAAACATGGCCAGTGTTCCCCCCCATGCTCCTCCAGGGTATGAGGTATCATTATATTCACACTTTGTCACTAAAAGTCATCTGGGACCTTAAGGGATTAACAGTATAATAGTATAACTTACAAAGACAAGAGACACACAATTGGGCAGTGGCTCAGTGACCTTAAGACTCTAGTTCCTTTATATTATAATTTTATGTATTGACCACCTCCAAACAGCAGAGTTGCTCAGCTGTGGACTAGGTCTCTACAGTTTGTAGCTAATAAAGACAGACAGATCTTAGAATCGGAGTCCAGTTGCTGCTTTGTGAGCTGGAAAATACGGAGGCTTTATGCATTCTTGCTTTCTCAATCTGAATCATCCCTCTTTAATTTAGTTTTAATACATGATTTAATGAAGTTGAATTAGATCCAATATCAAGACATCGTCTATACTATAATTATGGTATTACAGCAACACGACTCACATTGGTCCATGTGAATTGCTTAATGAACCTTGTATTATTGATCCAGCCACCAATATGCTTCTGACATTCCAGACCAGAGAGGAGGAAAGAATCATCAACTGCCTTACATTATTTTGGGGAGGAGGTAGGTATAAACTGCTTGGATGGAATACCTAAATCAAGATGGCCAAGGAAGAGATTCCTGAGAAGGATTACAGAATCTTTTCATGGGAAATATTCAATAAGAAAAAAATACATCTATTCCTATCGGTAATAAACAAAGAGAAGAACTGAGGATGGATTTCTTTGTCTCTTTTAGACAAGAGGATTCTGTGATTCCTTAAGGATTATAACTAAGATTAAAATAAAAATTTAAGGTTTTTGGGTCATTTGCTGGCAGACTACTTGGTTGAAATTGCTAGTTTACTCTGTGTACCTTAGTAATAAGTAATACATACTTTCTATTTCTTTCTCCTTGTTTCACCAGTAATTTCTTAATAAAATAGAGAATCTTTATGAGATAAGACTTCTTATTGTACAGAATCAGCAAGCCTTTTGCTTACCATATTAGTTTTCTAAGGCTGCCATACAAAGGACCACTAACAGCGTGGCAGAAACAAGAGAAATTTATTATCTCATTGTTCTGGAGGCTTACACATACAAGATCAAGGTGTGGGCAAAAACTCGCTCCCTCTGAAGGCATGAAGAAAGGATCTGTTCCAGGCCTCGCTCCTAACATCTGGTAGTTCTTTGTCTTGTGAAGCCTAACAATCTTCACATGATGCTCTCCGTATGTGTGTGTGTGTGTGTGTGTGTGTGTGTGTGTGTGTGTGTGTGTGTGTGTCCAAATATCCCCCTTTTTCTAAGGACACCAGTTATACTGGAGTAGGGATCCGCCCTACTCCAGCATGACTTCGTCTTAACCAATCAACTCTGCAACAACCCTATTTCCAAATAAAGCCACATTCTGAGGTACTAGGGGTTAAGACTATAACACATAAATTTGGAGGTGGGGGGATACAATTCAACCCATAACTTTTACTGTTTTGCTTAAAGCAATAATGCTTTGTCTGTGAAATTATGGTTGTGGGAAAGGAAGTAAAATAGTGGTTTTGAAGAGTAGTATGGCAACCACGACTTCTAGTTTCAATTTCTAGTCCTCCTGATTGTTTTTCTTCTTGATGTTGAAGAAGAAAAATAACAGAAGTCTCGGACACTTGTAAGTGTCCTAAGTCATCTTGAGTGTTTTTTGTGAGAGACAATATAATAGCAACAGAGATACAACCACTCATCTTAGAAGAATGTGCAAAATTACCAGCCAAACTTCAAAGTGTCAAGAAATTGCTACTTTTAGATTTGAGCATATAAACACTGCTGACATACACCTCAGCTTCCTGCTGCCATTTTCCTCAAGATTAAGTCTTCAAAGCAAACCCCAGACCAAGCAAAATTATGAAGTAAAGTAGAATTCCCTTTTGGCTCTCCCTTTCTCTTCCTTCCCTGGCTTCCTCCCCTGCACAGCCAGCCTCGCACACTTCCCCACATCTTGTTTGCCTTTCCTGGCCCGCATCCTCTGGCGTCCTGTGGATATTCTGCCTGAGCCTGCCAACCTTGCTGTTTGGCCCATCCTGCCACTACCTCTCCAGGTTTACTATTATGGAATCTACCTGCAGAAATCTGCCAGTCCTGGATTTCCTCAGGAAAGATGCAATCTTTGGTTATAATTTGCAAAACTAAGGAGCTTGATCCATGATAATGTGGTTGTGGGAGACTGACAAAGGATCCCTCCAGCCCTTCTAGGTAAATCTGTGTTGGAAAACAAAACAAAACAAAACAAAAAACTTCTGAAACAATGGCGGATGCCTCTCTTGTATAATTCAGCATGGCGGCTTTCACTGGGATCCTCACACAGGGATAGCTGCATAATTTGCAGGGTCCAGTGCAAAATGAAAATGAAAAGGCCTGGAACCAGTGTCCCAAACCAAAGAGGACAGGCAACCCCCAAAAGACTGTAACTTTCACGCCAGTACACACCCAGTACCTGAATTAAGAATGTTCAAGAGGGTCCCTCTGAGTCACCTGCCAAAGGTGCTGGGGTGCTGCCACTTGAGACACCATTGGGCATGGAGCTGACTCTGCCCCACTTCCACCTGCACCAAGGCCACCGCCAGGGACAGGATGGGACAAGAGAATGCAGGTTCCCCCACCTCTGCTGAGAAGACCTGGTTACTAGGCCACGGAAAGGGTAACAGTGGCCGTGGGGCAAGAGTGAGGAGGAGGAGACAAGGGGGGCCCAAGATACCAGGGGGCAGAGAGCAGGCAGCCAAGGACCTAGGGGAGGGGATGGCAGGTGGCACTGCATGTGAGCTGAGGCGCCAACTGAGCCACCCAGGTGCCCCAACAAAACAAAATTAAAAGATAAAATTATTGAGCTCCAAGACACTAGCCACAGAGCATTAAGCCCCAAGCACAGTGGCATCATAGAAAATGGGGCAATATGTTCATGCATGTAGATCTTTGGAGTGGTCCTTTAATCCCATGGCATCATAAGTCCACCAAGACATAGTACAAACAGTTAAGGATTTGGAACGAGAAGACCCATATTTGTGTCCTGAGTTTCTTACTAACTAAATTAGGTTATCATTAAACTTTTCAAAACCACTCTTTATCATTTATGATGTTATCAGGTAAGGTGGTATCTATAAGGGTTAAATTAAATAAGGTTAGAGGGATGCTTGGGTGGCTCAGTCAGTTAAGCGTCTGCCTTCGGCTCAGGTCATGATCTCAGGGTCCTGGGATCGAGTCCCGCATCTGGCTCCCTGCTCAGCAGGGAGCCTGCTTCTCCCTCTCCCACTACCCCCCTGCTTGTGCTCTCTCTCTCTCTGACAAATAAATAAATAAAATATTTAAATAAGGTTAGCATAACAGAGACTACAAGCTAGCCACCAAAATCCATCCGCTTCTTCTCTGGGTACACAGCTAGACTGTGTTCCCTTGTCTTTCTTACAGATAGGTGGGGCCATATGACTAAGTTCTCTACAGCAAAATGCGAGCAGATGTGACACATCCCACGGCTGGGCCAGGCCCAGAAACATCTTCTACAATGCTTCTCTATTCCTTTCCTGTTCTGTAGGCTGGTTGTAAGTGCTGAGGAGGCCCCCAAAACAGGAATTCTTATCCTGGGGTACATGGAGCCCCACAGGATCCACGGATAGACTTCAGAGAATCTCTGCTATAAGTGAGAAAAACCTTTTAATTTTTATTTTCACTAATCTCTATTTACAGTGTTGCATTTCCTTTCATTATTAAGGTAGGCAACAAAGCACAGCACTAGGAGCAGCATCTGATTCTTTCACCAATGAAAACCACCAATATGGTCATATTTCATTACAATCGTTGCAGACGTCTCAAAATACAATGTATACTCATGACTACTTTGATATAGTAGTTCTTAGACCCATGGCTAGATCTTATTATTTAATGCATTAATAAAAAGTACATATACTATATCACAAATTAGCTCCTTTAAAGCTTCAATGACTATATTTCAACATAATTTTCATTATGTAATTGTAAATATTTAATTTTATGCATTTATAAACATTATTCCAAAAAGGAAGTTTAGAGGCTCAACCAGAATGCTGAAGTGGCCCATGACACAAAAAGCTTAAGACTCCTAGTAGGATTATGCCAAGGAGAAAAAATCTGGACACAAAAGCCTATTTGCTATGGGATTCCTATTTGCTGCATGTCTTTCTGGAAAAGGCAAATTTATAGGGACAGAAATCAGTGAGGGAGGAAAGGAGATTGACTACAAAGGGGCACAGGGGTAGTTTTTGGAGGGATAGCAATGTTCCAGATCTCAGACGTGATGACGGCTATGCAACCGTATATGTTCATTAAAACTATTTGAACTGTGCACCTGAAAAGGGAGAATTTCACTATACATTAAATTAGACCTAAACAGGGGTGCCTGGGTGCCTCAGTTGGTTAAGCCTCTGACTTCGGCTCAGGTCATGATGCCGGAGTCCAAGGATCGAGCCCCACAGCAAAAGCAGAAAACTCATAACTCTTCATCAAACCCAGTAAAAACAAAACAAAACAAAAAAACAAAGACCCACGCTGCATGCTTAGTCATTGTTATGGGCTGAATTGCATCCCCTTAAAATGCATATGCTCAAGCCCTCACCCCCATAACTCAGAATGCGAGTGTATTTGAACACAGGGTCTTCAAAGAGGTAATTAAGTTAAACTGAGGTAATAAGGGTGGCCCCTAATTCAACATGATTGGTTTCCATGTAAGAAGAGGAAATCTGGACACAAATACACACAGAGAGAAAAAGAACACGCGATGACCTTCTCAGGAAGAAGGTGGCCCTCTATATGCCAAAGACAGAGATCTCAGAAGAAACCAACCCTGAGAGAGATCTCAGAAGAAACCAACACCTTGGTCTTGGACTTGCAGCTTTCACAACCGTAAGAAACTAAATTTCTGGTGTCGAAGCCACCCAGTCTGGTACTTCATTATGGCAGCCATAGCAAAACAAATATAGCCGTCACTATATTTCAACTACATATTTCAGTTAAAATCATAGCATTGTAGAGCTGAAATGTGCCCCAGCATCAATTATCCAATCCAAGCCTGTCATTTCATGTATGGTAATTATTATTAGTGGTCTTCAGGGCCTACTGTGTGGTCTTCAGGGCCTACTGTGTGGTTTTCAGGGCCTACTGTAGGCACTGAGGGGCATATATATTCTAATGTACATCCACCGCGCTCTTTGTATTTATTTATTATTATCCCCTTTTTTACAGATTCCCAGAGCCAGTCAGTACCAGAAACTTGGACTCAAACCCAGGTCTTCTTGGCACCAAAGGCCTGAACACTCTACCAAAGGAGTTAAGCAATTTGCCTAACTACAGTTAACAACCAAGTCACAGCAGGATTAGAGCTGGAATGGAGGCCACTTCACCCCTAAGCCAGTGTCCGGTCTCAATGACTATAAAGACAGCTTGAAATGCAAAGTTTTCTAGAGCTTGGTTGTCTGGCAAAGGTCTGAGACCCACTGGAACTCATTTCTGTCTTGGGCTCTGCAGAGATTTTATAAAGCACGAGAGGGTTTGGGCCCTTTGGGAATTGTATGAGTCTTCTGGACCCAGGGCATCTGTGAGAGTGGCCCGATACTAACGTCAGGGAGGGGAAGGGAAGGGAAAGAGTTCGCGCTGATCAGGTTTAGGTCTGAAGAGGAAAACTCAAAGAGCAGGGGTTGAGAACATGAGAAACAGAAGTTTTCACCCTACATACAGATTCATAAGCTGGCACACACCCTAATGCTTTTATAGACAATCTACACATAAGTAGGAAATTCTGGGATTCGGGAGGTTTTTCTTTTGAAGGAACTGCTTGTTTTCTCTCATACCTATCCAGCCTTAAATTGAACTCTTTTGCTTTATACTTGAGTGTGTTCCTGACATCCTCATTAAAACCAGACTAAAAATTTCATTTTAAAACTCCGAAATAAAACTTAACAGCTCATCCTTGTGGTGTGAAATGGAAGATGTTAATTGTAAGCATGACACTATTTTTTGCAGTGGTAAGGAAAGTTGCCTCTTCTAAGCTGCATTTATGTAAGCATGTCCTATATCAGGGGTTCTCAAACTGTGGTCTCCAGGCCAGCAGCACTAGCATCCTCTGGGATGGGGACTTGCTAGAAATGCAACATCTCTAGCCCCACCCAGACATACTGAATGAGAAACTGCAATCTGTGTTTTAGTAAGCCCTCCGGGTGATTCTGATACATACCTGTGTTTTAGCACCTCTGCTGTGTAACAAATATTTTTTAAATTTTGGAAGTCTTTAAATACTGAATCCAAAATCTTTAATAAGTAAAATGATTTAAAGGGGAAAGTTGTCAGAATTACCCAAGCCAATTGTTGAATCATCTTCGGTCAAAGATTCAACACCACCTATCACAGTGATTCCTGTATTTTGGTCTTCTGGGTACCTTTCAATAACAAGAGTCTGTGAGCCTTGAGAGAATCCAAGGAGCCTAATTAAGCAATTGCCAATCCAAATAATTGGCACTTTAATTTTTTTCAAAGTTTCAATTTTCCATTCTGTTAAAAAAAAGTGTCATTTCTATGAAAATATTTTTGAAGCATAACCTATTTCATTTAGCATTTTGAAATCAAAATAAGGACTATACCAAAGGTTAACAGTAGTTAGTTCTGGACAGAAAAATTACAGATGTATTTTGTTCTTGTCTTTATATTAATATCTTTTCTTTAAAATATTAAGGTAAAATTAGGTAAGCATATGAGGTTCCATTAAACCAAGTGAAATTCATCATTCAGAATGACTATAGCCAGATCCACTATTCATAGGTAAAGATTTTTTTTAAGATTTTATTAATTTATTTGAGAGAGAGAGAGCATGAGCACACGAGGGGGGCAGAGGGAGAGGGAGACAAGCAGACTTCCTGCTCAGTGGGGTGCCTGATGCGGGGCTTGATCCCAGGACCCTGAGATCATGACCCAAGCAGAAGTCAGATGCTTAACCAACTAAGCCACCCAGGCACCCTAAAAGATTTTTCTGGGGGGTGGGCAGAGGAACAGGAGGAGAGAATCTCAAGCAGGCTCCATGCCCAGAACATGAACCCAAGGTGGGGCTCCATCTCTCAACCCGTGAGATGAACCTGAGCTGAAATCAAGAGTCAGACGCTCAACTGACTGAGCCACCCAGGAGCCCCAAGAAAGATTATATATATATATATATATATAATTTGACATAGAAAGCATTTTTCAATGAACAAGATTGAACAGAGACCTTTTCCCCATTGTTTTTCTTCTTTTCCTACTAACATGTCACAGATGGACTGACTATACTACATAGGAATTAGGCAGGAAATATTCTAGGGAAGAAGTCCAAATAGATTTATTTTAATTGTAACAGAGTTTTTTAAAATGGCAACATGTTTTCTACACTAAATAAATCATTTGCTTTGGAACATACAGAGAAATTCTTTTTATAATACATAGAGGCATTGTACGTAACCCCCTGTCATGCTTAACAGTCTTCGGTTCCATGGGCTATTGATGACAGTTTGGTTGATTGGCAGTTACATTGTAACGAGAAGGGATTCATATTTTAACTGCTTACTCTTTATTGCAGCCACTGAGATTGAAGTTTTTTATTTTCCTCACTTTGACTCTTCAAGATGTGTTTTCCTTAACATAGATCTATTATTTCCATTTTTAAATATTTTTCATTTAGATTTCCTTTAGGTACTTCCTGTGAATTTTATGGGCCTCCATTCATATTATTGCTGTAGTTGTCATTTCTGAAATTAATGAAGCACAGCCTTTCACAAGGTTGACTTGTACCAATCTAGTGAGCTAAATGAAAGTTTGGCATTTTATTTCTCTACAATTTCCTACCCAAATAATGACTCTGTAATGTTGTTAGACTAACTTTTTGAAATCTTAACTATGGCTTCTTTTCTTATGTTCATTTTTGTCATTTCCCATATACTGTGCTATTTATTGTCTTCACACTGTGGTTTAGTTACCATCAAAAACCCTGGATTCAGTCCAATTTCTGCCATTTACTGATTCTACGAATCACTTACCTTCTTTGAACTCCACTTTTTTCAGCTATAAAATGAAGTACTATTAACTACATCACAGTGGTTATAAAAAAAGAAATAATGTATAAAAAGAAATAATATCATAGTGAGACCATAACATTTTAGAGTAATTACTTTTATTGTTTTCTATCCTGATGCAAGTGCCCCAGGTAGCATGAAGTAACTAAAGAAGGGAATGGAAAAAGTGCAATTCAAAAGAATTAATGTTTGAGCCTAGAACTTGTCCCTGTCACATTCACTCTGCCACATACACGCCCTTCCCCTGCATCCTCCTTGTCTTTTTTCAGCTCACTATCTTTTCCAGATGGTTGGGGAAGTTTTTAACCAAGCCTAGGAGGCATTTCTATACTGAAAGAGTTTCTAGGGTGAGGTTGGAGGCTGGTGGTTAAAAAAAAAAAAAAAAAAAAATCCTAGAAGGAAACAAAATCTAATCTAGCACTTCAGCCATCTGTTCAACCTATATAGTTTCCCTCCAGAAATCACTGGTACATTCTTCCCTAGGGCCAGTGTGGGGACAGATAGGGACCTGAAAGAGCGATAAAAACAGCTGGATAGCTATGCAGGTGTGCATTTCCGTATGCATAGGGCCACTTAGTTTCATGGGGATAAATGGAGTATGGGAAGGGAAGGAAGATGGGCTTTGTGACATGGATGAAAGGCACAGTTCCAGAACACCTCTGGGAGTCTGACAAGTCAAACAGGAACACGTGTGTAGGGAGAGCTGAGTCTTAGAGTAACTAGAGAAGGGGAACGGAAGTCATGGTTCTAGGTCACTAAGATTTGAAATGTGACACTAACAAGGTGGTTGGTGGTAAGTACAAATACACTGGGGATTGCAGTTTAGTGGTTAATCTCTCTTATTTCACTGCATTGTTTGCTCTGCTCATTATAATCTTTGTCCAGTGGAGGATACCTCAATTACCTTCTATTCTCTTTTTTTTGAATACCCGATAGTTCCCAGAATTTAAAAAATTGTTTGTACTAACCATAATTTATAATAATGAAAAATAGAATTTCATCAAAACTATGGATGGATTCTGTACACCTAATAGAAGAACAAGAAAACTCTTATGACACTAAATGACTCGGTATATTCACTGCAGACATGGTTCTTCAATTTACCCACATATTTGCAGAAGATAATAATATTTATTTGACAAGGATATTATGATAATGAATGGGACTGTTTATAAAGCATTGAAAATACCGCAGTTTAATTAATTTTTATGTATTTTTCCATGATGTGTGTATGTGCTGTGAAAAAACACCTTAAAAAGAAAAATGGCAATATCTACTTTGTTGGCCCAAAAGACAGAGATTAAAGTACTTCTTCATTTTAAGTTAAAAGAAAGCATTATTACCATCTAGTCTATTTTTTTAACGCTTCTACATATAACTTTATTTTTTTAGCTTCTGTTTAAATTCCAGTTAGTTAACATACAGTGCAAATATTAGTTTCAGATATACAATTCAGTGCCTCAACACCTACATACAATACCCAGTGCTCATCACAAGTGCACTCCTCAATCCCCAGCACCCATCATCTAGTCTAAGAACCACAAAGGATTTTAGGTTGTTCAGAGACTGGAAGAGCTACTTTATTTGTTCTTTGATTACGTCCTACTTAACAGCAACAGAGACAAATTCATTCTTTGACTCAAAATTTATTGAGCATCTACTATGCACTATATTGGGTTCTGGAGATTCCATTTTATTAATAAGACATGATTGTTGTCCTCACTATAAAGTCTATTTAAGAAATTCTCTCTCATTTCAAAACAATGAAAAAGAAAAATGCAATCATGCATTTCAAAACTTTGTAGTCTATGCAACAGAGAGATAGTTTGCTCATAGAGAAGAATAATTCCACCCATCTGCCAATGTTACTTTAAAAAACATATCATACTTCCAGGTCTAAACATTCCTAAATATAAAATGTTTCAAACTAAAAAAAAAAAAAATTTAACTGTGAATTTTTTAAAGAGAGAATATATGTGAAGTACAACCAAAAAAGATTCTTTAATAGGTTATAAGGAATAATGTTGAACTATATATCAACTTCAATTGAACGAAAACCAAAGAATTCTGAAAGAGCGAGTTTTGCCACTGATAAGCTGTCATTTCATACACATCAGTCATTAAGAAGTAGTTGTTTGGGGGCATCGTTGATTCCTAGCAATAACCAAATAAATAATAATGAGGTAGGTAATAAAGGTTTTATCTCCTTTAACATGGCTGTCCAAAGATAATTGCTCACCCCTTTTATGCAGACTCATCTGTCAATGCAATCTTCCCAGGAGAAGATACCATCACAGAGAGGGACATCCAACCACATTACTCACTAATTGGCCCACACCTATGACCTCTCAGCAGCATACCATAGAAGATGCAGTAGATTGTGTGTTAAAATAAACAATCGTCAGCACCAAGGTTACACTATATTATCCAGGACACAGGAGAAATTTACAAAACACAGTAGCGTCACCTTTGCCAATCTTCTGCTCCACACACAAAATGATGGAGCCTTTCAATAGGAGGAATAGACCTAAGTGACATTTGGAAGCCTCCAAAATCACAGACAACTCTAGTCATTTTAAGGCTACTAAATTTGGATGATATGGCAAAAAAAAAAAATCAAAAATCACCATCATTAATGAACATTTCTTTGGTGTCTATGGTGAGTAAAACATAATACGTGATGCTAGGGATACACAGAGAAATAAAAAACAATACCTTACCTCAGAGGGCTTATAAATCACTGAGAAAGAGAACATAAACATTACAAATGAAGCACAATACAAGGCAGCATGAGGGAAAGGAGAGCACTAGATGAGCATTAGATCTGAAAAGGGGGGAGCCAGCATTTAACAAAGGTTCGTCATACATCTGTGAGCCAGTCACTGACCAACATGCTCTTCATATGTTATACGCTTAATTTGGTTTTATGAAAACAGGCTCTATCCTAAGGAAATAATAATCCAAAATTTAAGCAAAAATCTAGGCACACAATGTTCTAAAACATTATTGGCCACCATGAATAATTGGAAACAATCTAAATATTTAATAGGAAAGAACTTTGATACAATTTTACAGAAAAATTATATGTAGCCATTAAAGGAGATATTGACAAATCATGGTAAGTATGGGAAAATGCTAACTGCAATAAAACTAGCATACTACCCAAAAAAGGATAGAAACCATAGATGCATTAGGATCTCAACTTTGTGTCTTTTAAAAAAATTATGAATTACACTATTTTTTTACTCTGAAGGTTAGTAAATAAAGGGAAATTAAGCATTTGCCCTGCCTTTTTAGAAGGAACCAAAGTTTGTGAAAGGTCTTTACAAAATAATTCCAGCTAATGAATGTACAAAAGGCAGAATTAGAAAATCGCCATTTTGCAATCCCCAACAAGATAATTTATTCAGGCAAGAATCTCAGCGGATACCCAAACCATTAGATGAGAAGATTAGACTCAAAAGAGTCAAAATTTCATGCCATAATTACCTGCCAATCACACAAGGGGAAAAAAATGGAGTGATACGAATCATTTATTACAAAATCCTAAGAACTGTCAAATCTAGGTAGCAGGTATGTGTATGTATATATATATGTTCCTTGTGTTGGTTTTTCCATTTTTTTATATATTTAAATTTTTTATTATAAAAGTTTGAAAAATATATATAGGAAAAAGACTAAGAAGGAATATACCAAAATATTGGCAGTAATTATGTCAATATAACTATAGGCAATTTCTGGGGCGCCTAGGTGGCTCAGTCGGTTAAGCATCTGCATTCAGTTCAGGTCATGAAGTCCCGGGATCGAGCCCCCTGTCTGGCTCCCTGCTCGGTGTCTTCTCCCTCTGCCCCTCCCCCCACGTGTGCTCTCTTTAATAAATAACATCTTTAAAAAAAAAAACTATAGGCGATTTACCTCCCAATTTAAAATTATTATTTTGTAATTTCAATTTTCTTAATGATTACATATTATTTTTACCATCAGAAAAAGTGAGTAAAAGAAATGCAGACATCAGGTAGAATTGTATGTGAAAAAATAAAAAGCCTTAAGCCTCTCCATTTAAGGCAACAGTGATGTTGGGCTATTGTTGCTTTGGTTCTGACGTTATTTAATATATTAATAGTTTCCAAAAGGAAGTTTGAGGCATATTAAGTCATATTTCAAATAGTATCTTGGCAAAGCAAGAGGGAGGACTGTAAAAACAGGCCAACCCAGACACAAACTGCCCATACAGCTCATTAATAAACAGGACATTTTTTTTTATTTTGAGAAAAAATTCAATCTAATACCTCCGGGGAAATACTTTTCTGCATAGTTATTCAATAATAGAGAAGCCTGGAAAGCAACAAATGACAAGAAGGAACAGCAGAGGAGAAATGGGGAGAGCTCTTGGAAGGATAACAGAAAATGAATTAGAGCTTTAGTTTCCAATGACGTCAGTGAAAACCACGTCAGGGCTGATTGGGACCGGGTATCCAGACAGAAGACTGCCTCTCCTCACTGTTCGCCGAGACCATCTAGTCTCACATCATGTTCAAGTTGGGCACACGAGAAACCTGTGAATAGCAGGGCCAGCAAAACATACAAACAGGAGCCTTCAGGGATCCAATCATCAAAAAGACCACAAGATTAAATATGCAGAACCTGCCATAAGATGACAGAGTGAAGAGATAAGGTTACAGAAAAATATGTAAAATATATTAATGCCAAGAAGCAAGAGAAAGCATTTAGCCTGGAGCTAAGAAAAATGGCATTAAATAAAATTAAAGGAAAAAATCGTAGTAAGTAGTATTTAAATGATGTCACTGGAACATCTCTTACTACTTGACTTTACACGCTATTGCATAATTTAATAGTCTTATTTTCCGTGTACAGTGACTGGCTGGGGTTAACGCTCTTCCCTTTTAGTCTGGTAGAGGCTTACACTGAGTCTTTACATAATAGTATAGTGCAGTGGTGCCCAGATTTTGCTGCACATGAGGACCATCTGGGCAATTTTTGAAATCCTAATCATCAGGTGGCATCCCATACCTATTAAACCAAAATATCTGGGAGTGGGAGCCATGCATCAGCTTATTAAAGATTGCTAAGAGAATTCAGTGTGGTGCAAAGTTTGGGCACTACTGGCCTAGGAGGGGAAGGCAAATTCGGGGAGCTGGATCAATAACAGAATTCATGCTGATTAAAATATTTTAAGAAAAACCTACCCCACGAGTGCTAGCAGGCCAGTAAAATCATGTGAGTTCTACATAGGAAGAGGCAAAAACGTCTATGGGCAGAAAAGTGCAGCGCTGAGCAAGTCACAACCATGAACAGAAGCCGGTGAATTGTACCACAGGTGTGGCTGGTAAGGAACTTTGGTGCAATGGCATAAAGACTGACCCTGTACTCACCAAAGATATACTCAGTGCCTTTTTTCAGTCTTTTTATGGATAACACTTGAGAGTCCATGTACTCTGTTACCATTTGAAGCCAACTGCATTAACATTTTTCATCCCTAATCCATGTTGGTTTTATTTCAGAATATCAAACCATTTTGAATTGTTTCCATTACTGTTTTGGTCTTCTGATAGTGTCTATTAATATTCCCCACATAACAATTTGGGGAGTCTCTTGAATCACAATTTTCACAAAAGATATAAAGTGATTTAAGTATATGAATTTGGAAGTGACTTGAAAAGCAATATCGTTTACTTCACTTGAAAAGCATACAATATATTGAGTTTGGCTTTTGAAAAGAAACTTAAAATTTTGCTTATATACTCTGTACACGAGGCCCAAGATTATCTCCTCTCTCTCAAATAGTGTCCTCCAACAAAAGAAAACCAGATGCACTCTTCTCTGCTCCCATCCATAGCCCACCAGCCTGTCCCTAACCCCTCTTTACCTTGGCCCACAGGGGGGAACTTAGTCATCTAATTTGGGGTAGAAGTAAGATCAATGTTTCCCGCAAATGGCCACGTCCCCACTACCAACCCAGAGCTATCTTAGGAAGCGGAGGACAGACCTCAGGTCTTCGGGCTGCTGGTAACTGCCGCAGATCTGCTGCAGAGCTGCCATGTCCACTAGTCAAACAGGCTGGGAACGTCCTTTTCCAGAGCTGTTTTGCTTTTCTAGCTGCCAGTAACCCAGGGCTGAGACTGACACACTCACCCCTACCCTTTCTAAACCTCCTCTTTACTGATATATAATCCACATACGACACAATTTAGTCACGTAAACTGTACGGTTCAATGGTTTTTAGTATATTCATGGGTGTTGTGCAACCATCACAATTTTCAGACATTTACATCACCCCAGGAAGAAACCCTGCACCCATTAGCAGTCATTTCCCATTTCTCCCCCATGGCAGGCCCCCTCCCCCTGACCCAGGTAACCACTAATACACTTTTTGTCTCTACGATTTGCCTATTCTAGAAATTTCACATAAATAAAATCATACAATATGTGGCCTTTTGTGTCAACTTCTTTCACTTAGCATAACGGTTTTGGTTCATCTATGTATCAGTGCTTCATTCCTGCTGAAAAAATTCCATTATATGGATTTATCACATTTCATTCATCAGTTGATAGGCTGATTGGATTATTTCTACTTGTGGATATTAGGAATAATGCTGCTATAAACATTTGTGTACAAGTTTCTGTATGGACATATATTTTCATTTCTCTTGGGGATATACCTAGGAGTGGAATTGCTAGGTCATATGTAACTCCATGTTTATTCTGTTGAGTAACTGCCAGACTCTTTCCCATAGCAGCTGTACCATTTTACATTCTCACCAGCAATATATGAGGGTTCCAGTTTCTCTGCATCCTAATCAATATTTGTTATTACCTCTCTTTGATTATAGTCATCCGAAGGAGTGTAAAGTAGTTAGCTACTTTTGATTTCCATTTCCCCATTGGCTAGTGACATCGAGCATCTTTTCAAGTGTTAGTTGGCCATTTGTGTATCTTCTTTGGGAAAATATTTATTTAAATCCTTTGCCCACTTGGACAGCTGGTGCCCCGCTGACCCGCCCAGCACCCCACATGGCATTCTCCACCTCACATGGGGATGGGTCAGGTGTGGAGAGCCCTTCCTCCCTGGAAACCTGGCAGGGCTGGAAAGGGGGCCACCCCCTTGCCCACCATGCAATACGGGTGTGTGGGGAACCTGATGCTAAACCATTCCTAGACGACCTGCTTCTGATTGGGGTTTCCTAGGTTGTAGAGCAGCTCCCTACTGGGATCTATTGAAAGTCAGCCCTGGACACAAGGGTTTGAGAAGAAGAAGAAGAAGAAGAAGAAGAAGAAGAAGAGAAGAGAAGAGAAGAGAAGAGAAGAGAAGAGAAGAGAAGAGAAGAGAAGAGAAGAGAAAGGAAAGAAGGAAGGAAGGAAGGAAAAAGAAAAAGAAGGAAGGAGGGAGGGAGGGAAGGAGGAGGGAGGAAGAAGGAAGGAAGGAAGGAAGGAAGGAAGGAAGGAAGGAAGGAAGGAAGGAAGGAAGGAAAGAAAGAAAGAAAAAGAAAGAAAGAGAGAGAGAGAAAGAAAGAAAGAAAGAAAGAAAGAAAGAAAGAAAGAAAGAAAGAAAGAAAGAAAGAAAGAAAGAAAGAAAGAAGGAAGGAAAGAAGGAAGGAAGGAAGGAAGGAAAGAGAAGGAAGGAAGGAAGGAAAGAAGGAAGGGAGGGGAAAAAGAAAAAAATTTTAAGAAAAAAATTAAAAAATAAATCCTTTGCCCATTTAAAAATTGGGGTATCTTGTCTTATTGAGTTTCTTATATATTCTTTACTCTAGATATATGATATCAGACATATGATTTGCAAATATTTTCTCCCATTCTGTAGGTTATTTTTTCATTTCTTGATGGTGTTCAGTAAAAGCACAAAAGTTTTTACCCACTGGTTTCTTTTTTCTCTCTTTCTGCTTTTAACCAATCCTATATACTGGTGGTTCTACAAGGCTGGAGTATAGGCTTTTTTTTTTTTTATTTTTTTTTAAGATTTTATTTATTTGAGAGAGAGAATGAGAAATAGAGAGCACGAGAGGAAAAAGGGTCAGAGGGAGAAGCAGACTCCCCGCCGAGCAGGGAGCCCGATGCGGGACTCGATCCCGGGACTCCAGGATCATGACCTGAGCCGAAGGCAGTCGCCCAACCAACTGAGCCACACAGGCGCCCTGGAGTATAGGCTTTTAATAAAGCAATGATTTTCATCTGTTATGTTGAATGCTACAAACCCAACACCTAACACAGTACCTGGTCCATAGGATACCCTTAATAAATATTTGTTGAATGAACGATTGAACAACATTCATATACACTCAAATTTTAATCTTCCTGCAAGTACACCCCATCTTGTTTAAGTATGGCCTTTTGAAACCATGGAAATGACCCTGGCTCTCAGCCCAGTGAAATATTAGGGGATGGCTCAGCTAAGGACAAACAGCAGGATCGCCTACATCCCTTCTAGTCTTTAATCCTGACTAACTCCCTCCTATTCCCAGAGGAGTTGTTGACAATCAGTGTTGCAATGGAATAGCCACCCTAGACTTTTCCCTGCTGCCTGAACTACAACCAAGAATGGACTTCAGTGGTCCTTCCTTGCTTGTCCACTAAGGGATAATTATGCACACAGTTGAATTCTTTTATTATTTTAAGTGAGAGTCATCTAGTTCTATAGAAGCTAATTTTTTGATCCAAAGAAACTCAGAGTCACGGGGTAAAGGTCTAGAGGGCCCTCATTCACCACACCATCAGAAGGACACTTTCAGGTCTTCTTTGGATGAGCCCTGAGAACAGATGACAGTCCCTCAAGGGTCCTGCAGCTGAGGCGAGCACGGAGTGAGGAAGTCCCTGACACTGAAAGTCCACTGAAGCCACCACAAATGAGAAGCCATCTTTGCTGCCCTCTGTAATATTTTTGGCCGTAACAGACACCCTTCTTATTAAAAGCATTAAGTCTCCTTTCGCTTAAATGAGTGCTGATTGGAATAATTCTGTTTACTTTGGTCAAACTCATTGGAGCAAATATAAGTGGTCTCAAGGGAAAAAGAGCATCTCAAATCCTAAGGGAAGGACCCTTCACAGCCTGGCTATGAATAGATTCAAGACTACCATTCAATTTTTTTTCTTTCTTCTTTTTATTGAGGTATAATTTACAAATAAAACTGTAAGGTATTTAAAGTATACAATGTGATGATTTAATATACATATACATCGTGAAAGGATTTTCCCCATTGAGTTAATTACACATCCATTACCTGATATATTTACCTTTCTTTTTCAATGTGAACACTTAAGTTCTATTCTTCTAGCAAATTTCAACCATACAATAAAATACGGTGTTAAGTGTACAGTTACCAACTACAGTTGCCACGTTATACATTAGACAAAATATTTTTTATATTATTTTCATTACATTGCTTTTCTAAACTTGTATACTTAATTGCTCCCAATTATCTACAGAAAGAACTTCCAACTCTTTGGCATGGCATCTAAGGTTCCTATTATCTGGTCCCACCTTGTCCCCCCAGCTTTTCCCCACCTTTCTTCAATACCTGTGAGCCACCTCTCCTGTCTTCCAATAGTGTCATACTAACTCCCATACTCTCTTTGCACTTGCTTGAACACACGGATTTCGTATGTTTCTACATCTTGCCATGATATTTTAGAAAAGCAATCTAGTAACAGATGGTAAATGCTTTCTATTTCTTAGCTGTAGGGACACCTGGGGGTCTCAGTCATTAAGCGTCTGCCTTCAGCTCAGGTCATGATCCCAGAGTCCTGGGATCGAGCCCCACATCAGGCTCCCTGCTCAGTGGGAGCCTGCTTCTCCCTCTCCCTCTCCCCCTGCTTGTATTCTTTCTCTAGCGTCTCTATCTCTCTGTCAGTTAAATAAATAAAATCTTTATTATTTCTTAGCTGTATACTTAACAATTTTCTTTTGGCCCTAGCTTATTAGTTGTATTTTTATTCTCAAATCAAAACTTTAATATCAAAAGTTATAGAAGCAGATTCTTCCAAACACAGGAAGAGCAGAGCAGTTACATATGCAAAAAAATACATATTTTAAAATATCTAAAACAATAAGCAAAATTAACAATATAACAAATTATACCTACCTAATAATAGGCTTTTTATTTTATTCTTTTAAGATTTTATTTATTTTTGAGAGAGCAAGAACATACATGCACATGCATGAGCATGAGCAGAGGGGAAAGGCAGAGGGAGAAGGAGAAGCAGACTCCCAGCTGAGCTGAGCAGGGAGCCTGCTGTGGGGCTGGATCCCAGAACCCTGAGATCATGACCTGAGCCAAAGGCAGACGTCCAACCGGCTGAGCCACCCAGGCACCCCAATAACAAGTTTTTTAACAGCAAAGAAATAGGGGGAAAGAACAATGAATACTTACTGTTCAAAATAGTTTTGTGTGAGCTTTTTTTCCCAGTAAACTTAAAGAATACTTTACAATTTTTTTTAAGATTTTATTTATTTGAGAGAGAAAGAATGAGAGACAGAGAGCATGAGAGGGAGGAGGATCAGAGGGAGAAGCAGGGAGCCCGATGTGGGACCTGATCCCGGGACTCCAGGATCATGACCTGAGCTGAAGGCAGTCGCTTAACCAGCTAAGCCACCCAGGCACCCGAATACTTTACAATTTTAAAGTATCCTTCATAAATCACATTGTAGCACAATAAATATATTTTTTCAATAAAAGAATAAAAACCTCACTAAACAGGTGCCTTCTCAACAAATCAAACTGATAGAATTTACCCCAAATTCCCTTCAAAGAGAAAAACAGTTCACAAAGGAATACACAAATAGCTTAAACAGATGAACAAATGTTCAGTGTCACTACCAATCAAAGAATTGTAAATTAAAATGACATGCCACTTTTATTATCCAAACTGGCTTTATTGTATAATTACATATTACACATACACGTGTTTAGGATTATACCACATTCTGTTTTTTCAAAGTACACACTGCAGCAAGGATAAAGTTAAATGGATACCCTCAAATATGGCTGGTAGATATAACTTGGTTCAATCTTATTAGAAAGTGATTTGGCATTTTAAATTATCTATCTTGTCTTATAGTCTCTAAAATTTATGTTTTTAATGACTATCCAATATTTCACCAAATGTATATATCACCAGTTATTTAATCACTCCCTATCACTAAATATGTAGGGCTTTTTCCAGTTTGCTACCATAAATGCTGCAATACACATTTTTATATCATTTTTGACATCTCTAATTACTTTTTTCAGATAAATTCTTGGAAGAAATAGTACTAGATCAAGAGATAGAATAATTTTTAAAGTTCCACTTTTAATCAATCCTATATACTGGTGGTTGTCTACAAGGCTAGATCATAGGCTCTTGTAAAAACATTTAACAAATGTTTTTACATTTGTTAACAAATGTAAATGTTGTTTTAACAAAACAAATTGTTTTGTTAAATGCTGTAAGCCCAGCCCCAGGACAGTCCCTGACACATCATATGCCCTTAATAAATATTTGTAGAATGAATGATTGAATAATTTTTGCATACATCCAAATTTTGGCAATTGCCCTTATAAACTTCTAAGAAGACATCCCACCCTGTCTTATTAAGGAAGCCTGGAGGGGGAGCGCCTGGGTAGCTCAGTCAGTTAAGCATCTACCTTCTGCTCAGGTTATGATCCCGGGGTCCTGGGATCAGGCCATGTTGGGGCTCCCTGCTCAGTGGGGCGTCTGCTTCTCCCTTTCCCTCTCCCTCCCCCAACTCATGCTCTCTCTCTCTCAAATAAATAAATAATCTTTAAAAAAAAAAAGGGGAGGGGGAATCCTGGAGGTTCATCAGCACTTGGTCAAGACATACCACGTACAAATATGAAATTTGGACAGACTTACCTAGTCATTCTGTCTTGTGTTTTAAAAGAGATAGTAGAATTGTCACAGCAAGTTGGCGATGACGGCCCTCACTATGGTTGCTCCAATCTGGTCTCATTGCTCCCAAATTGATTAACAGATTCAATGCAATTCCAATAAAAATCCCAGCAAGATTTTTTTGTAGATATTCATACATTTTACTGTAAAACTGTAGTAAACATGATAGTGTGGTATAGACTAAAGAGAGACATACAGAATGGCAAAATAGACAATACAGATAAATATAATGATTGACAATGAAACAGAAAAGTCCAGAAATAGGCTCGCACATATATGATGAATCAGTTTTCACCAAGGATACCAAGACAATTAAATAAGGAAATGATAATCTTTTCAAAAAGAGTGCTATAAAAATCAGATATCCATATGCAAAAATAAAAATGAACCTTAATCTTTACCTCACACCATACATAAACATTAACTCACAGTGGGTCACAGACTTAATGTAAAAGCTAAAACTATAAGACTTCTAGAAGAAAATATTAAGAAAGTCTTCATGACCTTGGGTTAGGCAAATAAAATTTTATAGGATATAAAAACATGAATTCTAAAAGAAAAAAAAGTGACAAATTTGACTTCATCCAAATGTAAAACTTTCACGCTTCAGAAATCAGTTTTAGGAAAATGAAAAGGTAAGCCACAAGCCTGGAGAAAATATTACTACTTATACCTGATAAGAGACTTGTGTCCAGAATATAAAGAACTCTTATAATCAACAAGATGAATAACCAATTTTAACAATGAGCAAAAGAACCAAACAGAAAGTCCATAAAAGAAGACACATGAATAGCAAATAGGTACATAGAAAGATGTTCAATGTCATTAGTCATCAGGGAAATCACAAGATATTACAACACAATTCCTACAATGACTACAACTAAATAATGATAGAAGAGGTAGAGGAACTGGAACTTTCATACTTTTCTGGTGGAAATGCAAATTGGTTCAGCCACTGTGGAAAACAATTTGGTAGTTTTTTTATAAAGTTCAACATGCACTTACCACATGACCCAGCACTTCCACTCTTACATATTTACCAAAGAGAAATGAAAACATAGATCTACACAAACAGCCAAAGCTGGAAACAATCCAAATATCCACCAAGTGGTGAGTGGATAAACACATTTGGGTATTTTATATGATGGAATAATGTACAATAACAACAAGAACAAAGTACTGATACAGGCAACGAATTGTCAAAGCATTATTCTAAATGAAAGAAGCCAGATACAAAAGATTCCATTTATAGAAATTCTAAAAAAAGAGAAAACTGTAGTGATAAAAAGTAGGTTGGTCATTGTCATGGGCCAAATGGTAGAGTACTGGTGTAGACATATGGGGACTTTTGGGGATGATGTAATTGTTCTATGTCTTGATCATTCTGTCTGTTACAGGATTGCATACATTTTTCAAAACTCACTGAGTTATCCACTTCAAATAAGTGAGTTTTATTGTATGTGAATTATACTTCAATAAAAATTATTAAAAGCCCTTTTAATAATATACTATTTAATAATAGTTTCTTTTCATTTTCAAAAGTTGGGATGAGAGACACCTGGGTGGCTCAGTCAGTTAAGCGTCTGCCTTCGGCTCAGGTCATGATCCCAGGGTCCTGGGATTGAGTCCCGCATCAGGCTCTGGCTCAGCGGGGAGCCTGCTTCTCCCTCTGCCTGCCGCTCCCCCTGTTTGTGCTCACTCTCTCTCTCTCACAAATAAGTAAAATCTTAAAAAATAATAATAAATGGGCGCCTGGGTGGCTCAGTTGGTTAGGCGACTGCCTTCGGCTCGGGTCATGATCCCGGAGTCCTGGGATCGAGTCCCACATCGGGCTCCCGGCTCAGCGGGGAGCCTGCTTCTCCCTCTGACCCTCTCCCCTCTCATGCTGTTTCTCTCTCTCTCTCTCTCAAATAAATAAAAATCTTTAAAAAAAATTAAAAAAATTAAAAAATAATAATAATAATAAAATAAATAAATAAAAGTTGGGATGAAAGTAATATTTTTATGTGGATGGGATACTGGTCTCATAAAAATGGTAAAAAAGGGTGAATTTTGAATACACCTTTCTCTGGGTGGAGATGTGTCAACAAATAGGGCTTCTTCTCCCAGAGATTAGTACTCAAATGGATTTTATTCAATGTTAATATAAAGGTGATTGCATAGGAAGCAAAGTTTATAGATGACCCTTAAATTTCTTTCAATAGTGCATGCTAAGTGAATGAAGATGAATTGCTGGATGATTTCATCCTGTGTAAATAGGATAGATAATGCATTTTAAGAAAAGCAATTCAAACCTACATTAATAATATTATACGGGTTCAAGTTATTTCCTGGGATACTTTGTTTCCTGAAATCTTGATACCTACATGATAATGGTATTACGGTTAAAAAAAAGAATTCTTTATCTTTTAGAAGTAAGTACTAAAGTACTTACAATGAAGTGATATGATATCTGGGATTTGCTTTAAAATAATCCAGTAGGGTGGGGAAAAGTTAAGAAGTGAGAGTGGTTAGGAATATAGCAGGAACAAGATTAGACATGTATTAATAACTGTTGAAGCTGAGTGATGACTACAGGGGATTTACTTTTCTATTCTTTTTATTTTGTGTATATTTGATCATTTCCATAATAAAGAGGTGGGGTTTTTAAGTTTCCTAAGTAAAAATTCTATCTTAACATAGGTGAACTCGGTCTGGAGTCATCCTGGACCATGCCTCATGGTCCATAAGGGCATCCATTAGAAGTTGAAAATACATTCTTGAAGCATTATTTTCAAGTTGAGGCAAGGACATATGGCAGAATCACCAAGGGTGCTCATCTATTCTATGCCAAGAGCCTCTCAAGAAGATTTGATCTGACTGGGTGGTGCATTTAGGAACCGAGGGTTTAAGATACAGTGTTCAATCCCCTAAGAAGAGGAAAAGGAAAAGGCTAGGTGAACTTCCAAGATTTCTACCAATGAGAAGTCATTTGGGGAATAGCTATAATCAGTAGAAAGGCAGAGTGTCACCACATCATCCCAACAGGCAGTTGAATTACAAAGCCAACAGGATCCTAGGATCAGACAGAGGACAGAAGACAAAATTATTACAACCTATATATTAATTGCCAAATAAATACTACTGGAAATTCAAAAAAAATCTAGAGAAGGGTAATTAATTATTTTATTAGAAACTCAAGGAAAATCTATGAAAACCAGAGACCAAAAGATAGCGCTGGAGACTTGAAGGTTGTAAATTCATAGAGGTAGAAATAGTGTAATCAGGACCTTTCACTCAATCCTAGCACACTAGAACCAGAGGATGCCACTTACAGCTTAAAAGATGTAGATTAAGTTCAAATAAAAGGAAATATACTTTACACGAATATTTTAGCCAAGAACACGAAGAAGCTTATGCAGGGTTTAACTAGCAAATAATAAAATATAATTAAAGTCAAATATCTGAGAGACAAATCCTAAACATTCTGAGACTAATCATTTCAGGTACCATGAAAGTCATCTAAACTTTTACAATCCATCCATTGGTATTACTTCACAGACAGAGTTGGCCAAATCATCTGTGTTGCCTAAACTGCAGTTCTTAGTTTTTTAAGATTTTATTAAAACTCATGAGTCACTGTCACAATGGCTCTTGGTCCTTGACAAATAGAAGGACCCTACATTTCTACAGCCAGACATGGAAACACTTGAGCTAGAAGCAGAATAATGCAGCATTCCACCATCCCATCCTTGAAAACCTTCTCTTCCAGTTATTTACTGCTGTGTGACAAACTACCTCAAAACTCAGCTTAAAGCAGCATCCATTTTACTATATTTTATGATTTGGTGGGTCAGAAATTTGGGAGGAACCTGGCCAGGTGATTCTTCTGTTCCATGTGGCATCACTGTGGTCAATCATGCTACTCCACGGCTAGGCTGGAAGGTCCCAGATGACTTCTCTCACAAGTCCAATGTCTTGGCAGTGTTGCCAATGGCAGAGTACAGTTGAGTTCTTCTCCCTCACTATATAATCTCAGCACCTCTCCACGTGTTTTCGCTAACAGGGTAGCTAGACTTCTTATCTGTTGGCTGATTTATGATCAGGGCTCCAAGAGACAAAGGAGAAAGCTGTCAGACCTCTTAAAGTCTCGGCCCACAACTGGCATTGTGAAACTTCTGTTGTGCTCTCTTGATCCAAGGAATCCAGGCCAGCCTGGATTCAAGTGGAGAGAAATGGACCTCTCAATGGAAGGAATGTCAAAGAATTTGAGACAATTTTTAATCTATCACAGATGTCCTCAGAAAACCATCAGGAACAGGGCACCTGAGTGGCTCAGTCTGTTAAGCATCTGCCTTCAGTTCAGGTCATGATCCTGGGGTCTTAGGATCAAGCCCTGCATCAGGCTACCTGCTCAGCAGGGAATCTGCTTCTCCCTCGCCCTCTGCCCTTCTTCCCCCCTGGTCCTGTGCTTGCTCTCTCTCTCACTCTCTGTCTCCCTCTCTCAAATAAATAAAATTAAAAAAAAAAAAAAGAAAACCATCAGGAACAAAAAAATACTCCTGTCTGCCTTTAAGGAAGGACTGAAAGGAATTTTTCCTGGACTAAATGTTTATTCAGTAAGAAAGATGAATAGTTCTATGTATCTCAGTATTCCTGTTTTTAGCCAGACCAACAGAATATTTTCAGTCACATATGGAAGTGTTTTTTTTTCTCAGTTTGCCTATATGTGGGTGAGTGATATAAAATATGTATGCATCATATCGTATATGCATTCATCAAGTGACTTTATTAAAAAGGAAGTTGGGATTGTTCTAAATAACATGATAGAGAACGATTTTCTTAGAGAGTCTTAAAGCTTATCACAAGGAATACACAATATCAGCAATAATAATGATTGCCAGTATAAAGATGCATAGGCATCTTTTCATACATTGCAAGAATTCTGCAAGTGATACTGTTAGCCTCAGATCACATGCTATAATCTGGATTTGAACCCAGATTCACTCTAGCTCGAAAGCCTAGAGTCACATTACAAATGTGGCAGAGTAATAACAAGTGTTGACCAAGAGGTAAAGCAACATAAACTCACAGCTGGTGGGATGGTTCACTGTTACAGTGCGTTGTTACAATCTGGAAACTATTTATTTGAAAGCATATATTGTGTGACCTAATATTCCTACTACTAGTTAAATTCCCTAGAGAAACTTATGCACATGTATGAGGAGACATACACAAGCATATTTATAGCCTTTGTTAGTCATAACACAGAAACAAGAAACAACACAAATGTCAATCAACAGAACAGAGAGCGAAATGGTGGCATGTTCATTTATTGAAAAAACACTCCCCAGTGAAAATGAATGACCTGGAATAACATGTATCAACAAGGATAAATCTCAAAAATCCAAAACTGGGGCAAAGGAGCAAGTTACAAATGAATACCTAAGTATAATTCCATTTCTAGAAAGCAGAAAACACTGAACAATGTGCTCATTAAAATGAATATGTGGGGTAAAACTGTAATGAAATAAGACAATATTGCACAAAAATTCAGCCAGGAAGAAGAGGAATATGATCTAACGGGAACACAGAGGGGGCATCTGGAATATGGCCAACTTCCATCTCTTGGCCCGGATGAGAGTTCATTGTGTTCTTTTTCTTTTAACTAAAAATGCATCCTTTATATAGCCAACCATACCCGTTGTCCTCCCTAGCACGTTTCGACACCTGCAGCTGGTTTGCCACACTGCAGTTTCCCATTGATTGCTTTCCCATCATCCACTCCGGCATGACCAGGCAGGGGGAACTAAGCTGATTGATGTCCCTGCCCCTGCACTGACCAGATAACTCTGAAGTCCATCGTTCACCTAGGCAGTTGGCTCTAATACGTGTTTGAAAATCTGTTATAGGAAAGATAGGTTATTGCTCTTCTAAGGAATCTCTGGGAAATAACATTGTTGCTTCTAACTTATTAAGGTGAAAATACATGATTATCCAGTTTTCCTTTGCATTTCATTTTTTTAATCACCACACAGATCAACGATACAGCACTATAATTAACAATACTGTTTTATATAATTAAAAATTTGCTAAAAGATTAGGCCTATGTTCAGCGTTCTTACAACAACAAATAATAATAAATGAAGAGGGTAGGAGGAAACTTTTGGAGGTGATAGATATGTTTAAGGCATAGATTCTGGTGATGGTTGCACAGGTGTATATGTATCTCTGAGCTCATCAAGTTATGTACAGCTTTTTGCATGTCCATCATCTCAATGAAGTGGTTTTTAGAAAATCACCACCACATGCCACTATGAAATATTTCCTTAGAAACAAAAGACTCATCACATCGGTGTAGAGAGGGTAACCATAGTTTCTATTGTGAGCAAATGTGGCAAAATTTGTCATGCACAAAGGACAGTAAAACTGTGTTTGTAGCTTGATATTGAAGACAGATGTAATGAAAGAAAATTTTTACTGTTTCAGTGTGGAAAGATGACATCATTAAGGAAGAAAACAGTTCTTTTAAATAATGCATTCTATTTTGCAATATAGTTATGCTAGGGCAAGAGAGAGTAAAAATGTCTTAAATCATCAAATTTTTCCACCTTCACAAAGGAAATAAATACAATAATTAGAAAAATCCAAGTGAAACATATTTATTTTTACTCTGCATAAATGCAGGGCAAAAAGACTTCTTAGGGTTTTTTCTTTCCTTTAACAGTACATTAATGTCCAAATAACTGAAGAAAAAGAACTGCAAATTATAATCTTTTCTCCCCTCATGTCAAAGCCAAGGTTTACTCCTAGCTATTTTAACAGGTAACATATTAAGTCAAAAAAAGTAAATTAAAAATCATTCTCTGGAGGGCACATTTTTTACCAGACTAAAATGAGAGAGTAAGTTATGCATCCAGTAGGAAAAACCACGATTTCAGGGGAATTTGAGAGGGAAGTATTTTTCTCCAGTTGTGAAACTTTATAATAATATGTTTTTTAAAAATTTGGTAGTTTGACATATTCCATTTCTTTTTAATTTTATAAGTAATACATTCCAAAATCAGGTGATCTTCTATTACATGTACTTAAAATAACTATCTTCAAGGCAAAGAATAAAATCAACATTAAATAATGAGGGCTTATGTTTGCTTTTAGTAATATTAATAGGATTCCCTAGTAACACTCATGATCATTATTAATATAATACTATATTCCCTAAATCTTTCCTGGACAAGAGTAAATAAAAGTAATAATGTAGTATAAAATCAACTTTACCACGTTTGTGCTGAGCATTGTATATTATCTCTAATCCTTACAACATCCCTACAGGTCGTTATTAGCTCCATTTCAAACAGGAGGACAATGAGGCTTGGCGAAGTTGAGCAAGCTGTTGAGCACTGCATTGCTGGTAAATGGCCAGATGGGGATTGGAATCTAGGTGTCTCACTGCTTCCATGTTATATGCATATTTATACTGTCAGTCAAAATATGCCTTTGAAATATAGTAACTTTAACACAGCAATGCCTGCTATGGAATGCATAATTTGCAATGTCCCCAAAACACCATAATTTTTAAAAAGGTTCTACTCTAAAGGTGTTTTTCTGTTATTTGAAACTCAACTAGAACACAGATTCATTCTGAATGATATAGATACTAAACCTTCACATAATCCAAAGGTTGATAAAGATACATGTCCTGGACTAGCAGGCACTCCGAGATATTATTATTTGCAACTAACTGGAAAAGAAATATTCAATAACGATCTTATTGCATCCGTTAGGAATCAAAGCATGATTTCAAGCCAAAGCAATCCTGAAAAAGAAGAACAAAGCCGGAAACAGTACACTTCCTGATTTCAAACTACATTTCAAAGCTAGAGTCATCAAAAAAGTATGATATTGGCATTAAAAACAGAAATGCAGATCAATGGAACAGAATAGAGAGCACAGAAATAAACCCATGCATATATGATTCATCTATTTATGACAGAGGAGCCAAAAATATACAATGGGGAAAGGATAATCTCTTTAATAAATGGTGTGGGGAAAACTGGATAGTCACATGCAAATGAATAAAACCAGACCTCTACTTATGCCACATGAAAAAATCAAAGTCAAAATGGATTAAAGACTTGAACATAAGATCTGAAGCTGTAAAAATCCTCAAAGAAAATATAGAGAGTATGCTCCTTGACATTGGTCTCGGCAATGATTTTTTGAACTTCACACTAAAAGCAAAAACAAACAAGTGGGAGTACATCAAACTAAAAAGTTCTGCTCAACAAAGGAAACCATCAACAAAATGAAAAGGCAACCTATGAAATGGGAGAAAACATTTGCAAACTACATATTCGATGAGGTTAATATCCAAAATACATAAGGAATTTGTACAGCTCAATAGCAAAAAGGAAAGTAAAACAAGTAACCATTTTTCATTTAAAATGGACAAAGAAACTCAACAGACATTTCTCCAAAGAAGACACGTAAATGACCAACAGGTACCCGAAAAGGTATTCAACATCACTCATCATCAGGGAAATGCAAATCAAGACCACACTGACATATCACCTCACACTTGTTAGGATGGCTCTTAGGAAAAAAAGAGATAAGAAATGCTGGAGGAGATGTGGAGAAAAGGGAGCCCTCCTGCACTGTTGGCAGGAATGTAAACTGGTACTACCACTGTGGAAAACAGCATGGAGGTTCCTCAAGAAATTAAAAATAAAACTACCCTATGATCCAGCAATTTCACCTCTGGGTATATAGCCAAATGAAATGAAACCGTTTTCTCAAAGAGATATCTGTCCTCTCATGTTTACAGCAACGTTATGCACAATAGCCAAGGTTTGGAAACAACCTAAGTGTCCATCAATGAATGATGGATGGAGAAAACTTAGTACACACACACACACACACACACACACACACTGGAATATTATTCAGCCTCAAAAAAAGTAGGAAATCTTGTCATTTGTGACAATATGGGTGAACCTGGAGGGCATTATGCTGATGAAATAAGTCAGAAAGACAAATCTTGCATGGCATCAGTTATATGTGAAATCTAAAGAGAAAAAAAGAAGTTGAACTCATAGAAATGAGAAGTAGAAAAGTGGTTGCCAGGGGCTGGGGGATGGGGAAAATAGGGAGAAGTTGGTGAAAGGATACAAGCTTTCAGTTACAAGATAAGTAAGATCCATAAGAGGATCTAATGTATAACATAGTGACTATAGTTGATAACACTGTATTGTAAAATTGATATTTGCTAAGAGAGAACTTAAATGTTCTCACCCAAAAAGGGAGGTATAAATATGTGAGGTGGATGGATGTGTTCATTAACTGGATGGATGTGTTAACTAACTAGGTGTTAATTAACTAGATGTATGTGTATATCAAATCAACACATTGTACAGTTCAAATACCTTACAATTTGTCAATTATACCTCAGTAAAGCTAAAAATAAAGAATCAAAGCATAATTTCAAACTGATTTCTACTTGATGAGTTTAAATCAGCAGATCCTTATGTAAGGGAGATATCTTTGGAAAAAAAACACAACCATTTATGTTCTCAAATAGATGAGCACACTAACAGTTTGACATTTTCAAAAACACTGCATTAACAAAACTCACTAGCTCCAATAAATAACAAGATTGTGATTTTGTCCATACAGCAGTTCTCATAGCAGCAGAAGAAAGAAAAAGAGGAAGAAAAAGAGAAGGAAGGAAGGAGAAGAGGAGAAAAAATAAGAGGAAGGAGAAGGAAAACAAAGACAAGGAAGAGATGTAGAAAAGGAAAAGAAGTGATGGAAGAAGAGGAAAAGGAACGGAGAGGAAGAGAAGCTGCTTGATATTCTAACTCCAGATTATTATTTGAAATTCTATTCACAGACACTTGCAGCCCTCTGAGCTCTTCTGGGTACTTGAATTATATATTATGTAGTTGTACTAGATCCTACTTGGGTGCAGATTTTAAAAAGATGGCCTATCAAGTCATCTCTGTCCCTCAATTTTGACACCACTACCAGAGAGTAGAGACTCTGTACCAGAAGTTGGAACTTGCCACATTAGGGAGTATAAAGTTCAATTTACCAAGAGGGGAAATAAAACTAATATTTATTGAATACCTACTATGTAGCTAGGACTTACACTAGGTATCTTAAATGCATTTTATCATTTAATAACATTAATATTATTATAGCCATTTTACAGATTGAAAAACTGAGGCTTGGAGAGGTTAAGTAACATTCCCATGGTTGCACCACAAGTAAATGACAGCCCAGAATTTAATCCTGCTTGAATCTTCTATGTTCATCTCTTACTTCACTGCCCTATATCAATATGTATGGTGCTTGTTAGTGATTCATTCTAAATAGCAGCTCAGGGCTCCTTCTCCTTATTTCTCCTTGAGAAAAGCTGATGTGACCAGAAGCCAAAATCACTACCAGTGATCTATGGGATTATGGACTGAAGTTTTCAGTATGAGTCAAAGTCTCTTGTGTGGCTTGCTGCCTTGGATTCCTTACTTTAGCCTCCCACTCTTAGCTTCTCACCTGTTTAGACTGAAGTACAGAGTGACAAAACCTATTTGAGGGGAGGGAAGGACATGTGTGCCGTTGTCCATGGTCCTGAACTACAGGTTGTTCCTGTGGGAAGAGGAGATGTAGTTACGGATGTGGCACAGAGTACAAACCCAGGAAGGTCTGACAGAACTAGATATGGTCCAAAGGAAAGGATACAGGGAGTAGATGGCTTAAACAGCACAATCCAATAGAATTTTCCATAATGGTAACAATGTTCTAATTCTGCATTGTTCAATGTAATAGCCATTAACTACATGTGGCCACTGGGCACTTGAAACGTGGTGAGTAATCAATTTTTTATTTCATTCAATTTTAACTAGCTTAAATTGAAATAGTCACATGTGTACCATATTGGACAGCACAGATTAGGTCATCAGCACTAAGCTGTTTCTTGAAAATGCAAATCTGGGGGCACCACACCAGATGTTCAGGGTCACGATCTCTGGGATGAGTCCAAGGATGTGCACTTTTAACCACAAAATTCCTGTGGTCACTGACATTCAAGACCCACTATCTTACAGGGTCAGCCTTCTGAAACCTTCCCCCTAAGCCCACTATTGCCTGCCACTTTCACTTCAGTTCTTGAGCTTGTCCTGACTTAGAAAATTTAAAAGCCTTAACCTCACTCTCAGCCCTGCCTTTATACTTGGGACCCAGTGGCTCAGGATGGTTGTTGAGTTTCCACATCCTCCCTCTTTATCCCAAGATTCATTAAGGGCCAGCATTAAGGGCACTCATGACACAGAAACTCTAAGCTCCTGTCTAACCCTGCCCTAAGTCACAATACTCCCAAACTCATATGCTATTTGCCCTCCCTACTCATGTATTTTTTTCTAGTCCAGAGAAACAGGCATTTGCCTTGGTTTCTGCCTCCTTTAGCCCCCTGTCCTTTCCCTAATTCCTTCTACTTGTAGGGATGGTGCCTTCCTGGTTCCCACCAGCCTGTCTCAGATGAACCCTCATCTCCACAATCTCCATCCACAGTCAGGATGTACGGAGAGCTCTAGTGGGACATTGACTACTACCCTTCTGACTTTCAAGTTAAACTCACTTAGAATGGACCTCTAGGTTCTGATGAATGAGCAATTCACCCATAGTGTGATATATTTTTGAAACACTGCTGATTCTCTGTAGCTAAATCCATTTCTCCAAGCCTCACATATTGATCACATTACCTAGATTCAAGCATGCTACACTTCTGAGCCCACCTTAATTAAATATTTTTAGTTTAATAATGGAAGTCAGAGATAAAACTAAATATTTTCAGAACTGTGAATTCAATATCTACTAAAGTTTTCATACCTTATCCCCACCGTCACCACCACTCATATACACACATATACACAACACAGAATGTACACTGATATATCAGTTAAAAAAAAATAATCTCCTATGGATTGCCACATTTGACTGACAGAATGTGTAGACTGTTACACAAATCATCCCACACAGCTGTTGGATAGGTCCCTCTCTCATTGACCTTGGGCTTGGTCATGTGACTTGCTTTGACCAGAAAGACATTTAGCAAATACAAGAGGAGCAGAGACTTGGTAAGCACTTGCACACAGAGATATGTCTTCTTGGAATTACTGCCATTGGCACGTAGGAGACGTGTCTCTGCTGCTGAAGCAGCCAGACAGAGAACTGAGGCACTCTGCTGATGGTCCTGGCTGACCTCCAGGTGAGGGTGAGGCTATGTTGGCTCATCCAGCTCCAGTCAAACCCCCAGATCACAGTATACGCATGAGCAACCCCAGAAAACCAACAGAAGAACAGCCAGGTATAAAGTGAACCTAGACCAAACTGTGAGCAAATAAATGATCATGTTTAAAGCCATCAAGTTTTGAGATAGTTACGTAGCAACAGATAACTGAAACACAGAAAGACCCTAAGAGATATTACCATCATTGCTATTTTATAAATTAGGAATGTGAAGTTCAGAGAGATTAGATAATTTATCCAAGATCTTAGAGCTAGAAAGCAGCAGAAGAGGATCTAGAACTTTAGTCTGTCCCCAAGTTCAGCACCTCTCCACAACACTAGGCTGCATCTATACAACCACCATTCAATTAGTAAGGGGTCCTCAACAACCCCAGTCCTCCCCAGACCCCATTTGCTGACCTAGTCACCCACCTCCAACATCCCTTTATTGAGGATAAGTGTCCTTTGGCTCCCTCTTGGCCTGCTGGTGACCTCCCCTTGTTACTTTCATTCTGCAAAAACTTAGGCCAGGAATTATTTTAAGGGAACGGCTTGAATACAGCTAATGGAAGCCTTAAAATGTGAGATCTACCTTATGTGCAAAATGAATATTCTGGTCTGCAGTCCTGATATAGGTAATCATAATGGAGAAAAAGAGAAACAAACTTATCTGGTCTGGAGGAAAGCCATAAGAATTATTTAAGGATTATAAGAAATTCATTAGTGAAAAATAGATTTTGGCATCAAAGTTCTTATTCATAGAGAACACTATAGTTATATTAATGCTTTAATGCAAAACTGAAGAATGAAATGGATTTAAATGCCAAAATTGTGAAAATGTGCCACAAAACTGAATAAAAATTTTAAATGGAAATCTTAAAGTAAGGCCATGACAAATGTATTTTTTAAGATTTCATTTATTTATTTATCTATTTATTTAAGATTTTATTTATTTATTTGACAGAGAGAGAGCACAAGGAGGGGGAGTAGCAGAGGGAGAAGGAGAAGCAGGCTCTCCACTGAGCAGGGAGCCCGATGTGGGGCTCAATCCCAGGACCCTGGGATCATGGCCTGAGCCAAAGGCAGACATTTAACACACTGAGCCACCGAGGTGCCCCATGACAAATGTATTATGAAGAAAAAACTCACCACTCGAGAAGTTTGTACAGGAATTACCAAAAGAATAAGGAGATGTAAATAGACGTATTCATTTCTTCTGAAAATTCTTAAGTAACTTCATCATGCCCCTAAGACTAATTCATGGATTTAGTTCCAGGTGAAGCAAATTTTTTGAAAGAAGTCCCTGCTTCTTGGCTAGAGATATGCTTACTTTGCTATTATCAATAGACAAGTGAACCAGTCTTCTGAGTTTTTGGCTTGGGAGCCCAAAACGTAATTTTAAAGTGAAAATTTTCATATCTGAATGTCATTTTGCCCATAGTGATAGAACAGTAAGAAAGCATCTGGCATAAATTAAGTGAACCAATTTCCAAATCATGTGAAGAATAACTTTTAGTGTGAGGATGTGAGGTCATTATGAAAACTGGCTTGCCCACAGGGTTCAAAAGACAGTGTGGATAAAACATGTGAGCTCATAAACAAGCTTTCTGAGGATGAATTCATTTTCCTGCAGCCCTCTGTCCACACAACAGAGCGAGCAATTGCACAGGTGTGTAAAGTAGCCTGTATAACCCAGCTTGTGTTTGTTCCAGGAGAGCTCATGTGCCCATATCATTTCACTCAAAGAAGGAAAGCAGAGTGGGCTAGTGAGGAAGCACCACTGCCTTTAACCCAACATTTAACCTCTCGGTGGCTCATTGTTCTGTAAAAGGTGGGTAGTAAAACGCATGCTTCCTATTTCACAGAGTTGCAAGCATAAAAAGTGTAAACATGCTTTGAAGAAGTTCAAAGTGCCATGTAGATACAAAGGGCTTTATATCTGGTGAAGAGTATAAAAAGGCAGCAATCCCACCAGCCAGCCATGAGGCTGCTGGTGATGCCTCACGTGAAAGCAGAGGCATCTGAAAACACAAAAGACCTAACAGGGAGCAGAAATAAAGATATGCTGCTCGAACAAAAAAAAAATGATCACGCTTATTCTGGATCCTCACATAAGAAAATAATATTTTGAAAAATTGTCATGTTAAATTTAAGCTACCCTTCGGTGACTCCAAGCTATGCAATTTGCATTTAGCACACGCTTAATTATATCCTAGAAGAATTCCTCTAATTCTCATTCATGACAATAATCTTGCAAAATTTAACTTGGATCCACTTACAAAGATTTATGCACAAGGTCAATGATAATAACTCAATCATTTCTTTCTTTCCACCTACTTTCTGAATAATGATTCCCTTTCTTCCACATGGTGCAAGGGTTCCAAATCCTGTTTGCATACAAACCACACATTTTTCCTATACCACCTTATCTCCATTCATAATTTCACATGCACTAACACTGAAAGAAGAGTGCTCTGTGTTCAAGCCAGTCCATTTCATTCCATTAAATAGACATTTTTTATTAAACTACATCTGGTGCTTTTCTTGTACATACACCACATGTATTTGACACTGTTTTTGTCATTTAGAGGGGAAAACACTTAGGAATAAGTCCCCGCATCCAAGAAGAGTACTCTAAGAGAGAGGGTAAGAAAAAATCAAGACAATAATACAAGCCAGAATAGAAGAGCTTTAGAGAGGTTTAAAAGGCTCTCGGTGGTAAAGAAAGAGATCACATCTTGTCTTGTCAGGATGAGGTTTCAGAAGGATGCTTTCTAAATAACCCTCAAAGCAGAAATAGAGATAGAAAAGAAAAGATGCCTTATTGGCCAAAAACCATGTTATTTGCAAAAATAATCAAAGCATGGGTGGGAAGAAGAGGAAGGACAAATGCTGGCTTTGAGGGAGCAAAGCAAAGAGCACAGCCTGGGTCTACTGGTGGTGAAATCTGGTGGATGAGGGCACCAGTCTCTACAAAGGGAGGAGTGGAAAGATGAAGCCAATGAGCTCTTCTTATTCTGAAGAGCTTTAATTGCCAGGCCAGCATGCAAGATATGAGAGGGTCTTTGAAGAGAGGAAGGCAGGAAAATACAATATTTCACTGCCACAGAACCCTAGCTCTTTCTATTACATAATCATTAACACAAATAATGGATAAAATGATAAAAAAACAAGGGGCTGGAAAAAACAAGGAGCATGTTCATTCAGTTTGGCAAATGCCCCCAAGCCAAAAGTGGCTTCTCATTTTCTCTGATTACCTCTCTGGGTTCCTAGTTTCACTGAGTTCCCCTTACTCAATATCCAGATAATTGATGTATTAAAAATATTTTTATTGTATCTTGATTTCTTTTTTATTTATCTATTTGACAGAAAGAGATCAAATACTGCTTTACTATTTTATGTGTGTATTTATAATACATACATAATAATTTATAATTTATAATATTATTGCTGGCTATACTTGTAATTAGCTTTCTATAAAAAAGCATTGTCATGTTTTATTTTGTGGTCATGAAATGCTATCCAGTTATTCAGTATTAGGAAAGTTTCCCCCAGTATAATACCAAATTGATACCTGGGCTTTATTTCCAGCAGTATGGTTAACAAAGTACCCTGCTTGACCTTCCTGCAGAAATCAAAATACAAGGGGTGCCTGGGTGGCTCAGCCATTAAACGTCTGCCTTCAGCTCAGGTCATAATCCCAGGGTCCTGGGATTGAGTCCTGTGTTGGGCTCTCTGCTTGGCGGGGAGCCTGCTTCTCCCTCTCCCTCTGCCTGCAGCTCCCCCTGCCTGTGCTCTCTGTCAAATAAATAAATAAAATCTTTAAAAAATAAATAAAAAAGAAATCAAGATACAATAAAAATATTTTTAATACATCAATTATCTGGATATTGAGTAAGGGGAACTCAGTGAAACTTGGAACCCAGAGAGGTAATCAGAGAAAATGAGAAGCCACTTTTGGCTTGGGGGCATTTGCCAAACTGAATGAACATGCTCCTTGTTTTTTCCAGCCCCATAAAGCCACAGAATAAAGGTCACAAAGCCCAGGATTCACCCGATGTGAGGGGTTTGTTTGTTTGTTTGTTATTTATTTATTTATTTTCTTGGAGGATAGGAGGTTTATTTAACACCAGCGGGCTCAGAGGAGAGCGGTCTCCAAAGGTCTGAGCCTAACGTGAGGGGTTTAATAGGAGATCCCCTTTCATGAAACTTAGCTCCAGTGTAAGAGTGAACTGGAAAATAATTCTGGCATTCACAGAACTGAAAACAAAATTACCTATCCAGAAATGTAGTCTCAGAGAGGGTGGGACTCTTCCCTAAAATTTCTTAACCACAGTCAGTCTTCATGTAGTTTTAAAGGCCAAATTCACACTACCTAGGATGTCCAATAAATCACAAGCTAAAAAAGTCAATTTAGAGTTGTCCTGGGCTGTTAGCTCCTCCAGGTTCCTGGCAGGAACAAATTCAAAATCCTTTCTGCAGAATTAGATTTATCACAGTTTCAAAGAATTCATGCAAATAAGTTCCCAGAAACATGAGGTCATGGTGTAAAACAACAAAAAACACCCCCCCAAAATACACATAAACACAGGAAAAAAGTACCATGAGCAAAAGCCAACAGAACAGACTGAAAAAAAGTCTAAAAGGCTTTATATCTAAATAAATTTAAGAATGGCTTAAAATAGGAAGAAAAAGAAAGACGCCATAGAAATGATGCAGATATTTATTTATTTTTTTTAAAGATTTTATTTATTTGAGAGAGAGAGAATGAGAGATAGAGAGCACGAGAGGGAAGAGGGTCAGAGGGTCAGAGGGAGAAACAGACCCCCTGCCGAGGAGGGAGCCCAATGTGGGACTTGATTCCGGGACTCCAGGATCATGACCTGAGCCGAAGGCAGTCGCTTAACCAACTGAGCCAGCCAGGCGCCCTGATGCAGATATTTAAATAAAAAATATATGCATAGTACTCAGTTTGGCAGCATATATACTAAAATACAAATTCTAGAACTAAAAAAAAAAAAACAATTTTTTTAACTTAATAGACTAACAATGTTGAAGTGTGAAACAGGAAGGTAGAAACAATCATCCAGAAGGCAACATAGAGAGATCAAGACAGAAATTACAAAAAAGAAACCAAAAGATATGTCAAACCAGAGCTCTAGAGGGACAAGAGAGAAAAAGAATAGGAAAAAAGAATATTTGGATTGATGATTAAGAACTTTTCGCAAATAATGGGATATCTCTCCCCAAGCTGAAGAAACCTAATGAATCCCAAACTTGATAATTTAAAAAAAAAAAAAATCCATGCTTAGAGATTTATCTGAATCTCTGCACTCCCAAGACTGGGTCAGTTTTGAGCTTTAGGTATGATCTCATCTGTTAAAATAATAAACAGAGAGCAACCTTGAAAATTCCCCATGCAGACAAAACCAGTTTTAGTCATACAAAGTTTAATTCAGCTTTTTTTGCAAGACTAATTTGACCTGGGTCATTTCTTGCTTATGCCTCTGAAAATCATAAGCAAGACTTAAATTCTTTCCCAAGGTTGATATTAGTTACCACTGACCAGTTCCCTATCATTTAAGAGAATTCTTATATTAAAACCAATCATTGTGAAGAATAAACAGTCAGTGCTTTCTCACTACATAAGCTGCTTTCTAACAATATACTCCTGAGCCTCGTTCCATGTTTTCGTTTGGGTGTTCTCAGTTTGCAAACTGCCTTATTGGTGTGTGCACAGTAAACGTTTACTAATCTCTACTTCAGTGATCCATTGGTTTTACCTTGGCTATTTCTGAACTTTTTTGTTTTTTTAAGATTTTATTTTTAAGTAATCTCTACACCCAACGTCCAGCTCGAACTTACAACCCCGAGATCAAGAGTCCCAAGCCTTACCTACTGAGCCAGCCAGGAGCCCCTGAACTTTTGACACCTCTCTGGCAGTCCCTTTTTCCAACAAAAAAGTCTTTACTTCAAGAAGAGGCGAGCAGGCTCACTGGCAAGAGAGTCTGGTTCATAGCAACATCTACTTAGTATATTTTAAAATATCTTGCCACATAAAGCCAAAGAAATACCCACCAAATTCCAGTCACTGAGGGTTGTCCTGAATGCTCTTTAGGTTCTCCAAAAAGAAGCTTGTTTTGTGTCACATTATTTTTCTCCCCTTTTTGTGGGCCAGATTCAATTTGTCACTACTTGGATATTGAACACTTTCTGCAAATTAAAGAGAAAGTCACCTTAGGCAACTCTCAAATACAGGCTTATTGGAAACTTGATGATACTGTAAATCATTACAGAGCTTAGGTTCTGTACCACTGCCCTCACTGATCAAATAGAGGGCACTGCTTTGAAGACAGCAAGGACCCCTGGGACTGGCCTGATGCTTTTTGCCTTCAGCTTCTAAAGTTTATCACATTACTAATGTTTGAGCTTCTGGATTCTGCTGGCTAGTTTAATCATCTTGAAGTACAATAATACCATTAATAGTGTTAGAAATGATTTATCCTTCTTTGTACTATTTCCTTCTGCTTGATTCATTCATTTTATTTATAATTTTGCAATTATAAGTTTTCTTCCCATAATCTTTCTCTCTCTGGCCGTTCAAAGCAAAGACCACACTATCCTCTCTCTTTTATGATAATCTATTGCTATGGAAATAGAGTTTTCAAACAGGGATTAAATGATCCAAGAGTAATAAAGAAAAAAGAAGTACTTTCTAAGAGAAAATTTGTGTTCAAATACAATCCCTTTAAGCTGTTACAAAAACATTAGTCTCTGGGAAACTTGACGTACTGCAGTACTATTCAGATGTTTCTTGAATTGCAATAGGAAGTGATTTTAAAGGTGGACTGAAGACAATTGGTTGAAATAAGTTGTGTAGGTATTTAGCAATCCTGTTTTCCTGTCCTAACGAATTGTTTCTGTTGTAGACTGACAGATCCATGAAGACTGTTTTCTTTGGGGATTCTGTGAAATGGGGACACCAGTCACAGATGTTCTATTGTATTTCCCAATAGAAGAGGAATACCATACTGAAACTAGTGTGTTTAATTTAAACTTGGCACATTGGATACTGGGAGCCAGGCTTACACATTCTAAGAAGTGTATTGAAAGACCCCTCTTCAGGAAGGAATTAAACCAGCCAAAAGAATAAAAACTATTCATATTGACAGCAAAAAAAAAAAAAAAAAAAAAAATTACACAATTATTAATTGAGCCCTATATATCTAGCAAGGTGCTAGGTCCTAAGCAATTCAGAGAAACATAAAATCCATAAAATTGTGTTCCAGCCAAGGAAATAAGACACGTAACACACTGTACAAGCAATGTGGTACTGTATATAATTCAGATGTGTAAAAAATAAAAAGTTTGGGATCATAAAATCAGTAAAAACAAAAAATTAGAGTAGACTAATAAAGGCAGATGGGCTTGATACGGATGAGCCATTGGAACAAGGCTTTAAAGCCAAAATCAGGAATTTTAATTTCATGATTAGAAGTTATATTTAGAAAGAAAGTGTAATGTGATCAACATGCTGCCCAAGGAAGATGATTTCATTTATTCATTCAGTGAACAATTTCTGAAGGTCTAATTGACATTGGTCCTCGACTAAGCATGAGGGCAGGGGTAAATAAAAATACTGAGACAATGTATCTTGGATCGGATTCCCTAGAAGCAGAGCCTGAGACCAGGATTTGGGTGCACATGATGTATGAAGGGAGCGCTCTAAGGAGAGAGAGAATAAAAGAAAGAATAGAGCTGGGGGAGGAACTAAAACTAAGATATGTCAGCAGGAGTCTGGCTTCAGCTAGATCCCTTGGAAAACCCCCAGAATTGTTCCATCTTGAGACAATGGTAAAAGCCTTAACTCCCCTATCAGGCAGCAATTGCCTGGAGGCTCCCTGAGGGGTAGTGGTGAGTAATTTACCAAAGGAGTTAGGGGTCATGGAGTAAAGGGCAATTCTCTACACAAGTGGGCAGGAGTGAACTGTTAGTAGCCGGTGCTCACCGCAGTTGAGGGATGGAGGCACTAGCCTGCTACAGGGGGTCTGAGTGGGACACCAGCAATGTAAACAATGTCTTCAAATTAAGAGAAATGAATTTTGAATTTAGAATCCTATACCTGGCCCTCAAAGTACTCTGAAAGAATTGCTTGAGAACAATATTGTGGCAACAAGCTAAATGAGCTCAAGAAAGAGAAATGTGCAGGGGCGCCTGGGTGGCTCAGTCGTTAAAGCGTCTGCCTTCGGCTTGAGTCACTGTTCCCAGGGTCCTGGGATCGAGCCCCGCATCAAGCTCCCTGCTCGGTGGAAAGCCTGCTTCTCCCTCTCCCACTCCCCCCGCTCATGTTCCTGCTCTCACTATCTCTCTCTCTGTCAAATAAATAAAATAAAATCTTAGAAAGAGAAATACATGGTATACATGAAAAAATGATAAACAAATATGTAAAATTTCTAGTTAATTCTAATCATTGCTAATGCAGAAAGCAAGAAAAAATTGGAAGTAGAATTCCAGATGATTACCATATGGCAGATGGTGGTATAGGATGGGGAGGAGAAAAATGAAAGCATCCTAAGGTGAGTAGCTGTGTAGAGGAAAAAAATAAATACAGATTAACTCTGGGCCTGCACCCTCCAAGTATGGTTGTTATGGGCTGAACTGTGTCCCTGCAAAATTCATATGTTGAAGCCCTAACCCTCAGTATTTCAGAATGTGATTATATTTGGAGATAGGGCCTTTAACGAGGTGATTAAGTTAAAATGAGACTGGTAGGGTGGGGCCTCATCCAATCTGATGTGGATGCACAGAGAGTGGCCAGGGATGGTGTACACAGAGGAAAGACCAAGTGAGGCCATCCACAAGCCAAGGAGAGAGGCCTCAGGGGAAACCAAGCCTGCCAGCACCTTGATCTTGGATTTCCAGCCTCCAGAACTAGGAGAAATTAAGTTGCTCTTGTTTAAGACACCCAGTCTGTGGTATTTTGTTAGGGCAGTGGTAGCAAACTAATACCAATGGTACTCACTGGCTACATGTGGTTGTGGAAATTTGCATGGATTTGCATTAACTAAAATTAATTAATTACATCAATTAAAATTAAAATTAAAACTTCAGTTCCTCAGTTGCACAAGCCACATTTCAAGGACTCAACAGCCACATGCAGCTAGTGCCTACTCTGCAGTAATACAGGAAGCAGTCTTATCTGCAGAATATTGAGCATTTCCATCACCACATTAATTTCTATTAGGTAATGCTGCTCTAAAATTTGAAGTAAAATTTTAGGTTTAAATATATGGGCTAAAAACTTAAAGGAAAATGATTAGGAAAAGAGAAACAAAAACTAAATAAAGAAAAGGTAATAAACCCAGTAAAATCCTAAAAGGAAAAAAATCAAGAAATAAAGACAAATATAAGATAAACTAGTAGGACTATAATTAACCGTATCTATAATCATAATAAACACAAATATGTTAAGTTCCGCCTTTAAAAGACAGAGATTTGCACATCGAGTAAAGGAAGGAGGAAGGGAGGGAGAGAGGGAGGAAGGAGGGCAGGAAGGAAAGAAGGAAGGAGGGAAGGAAAGAAAAGGAATTACGAATAAAACTTTAAAATAGGAGTATGGAAAATACACAATTGGTAACAAAAAATAGCAAATGTAGCAATATTAATACTAAAAAAAATGGGATTCAAGATTAAAAAACAAAAATAGTAAATGAAACAAAAATATTTTATACTAAAAAAGATATAATCGATTATGAAGACAAATTCTTAGAAATAAAAGGTAAAATTAACAAATCCTCACATGGCTACATTCAGAAAGGAAACTTTCTACTCACAAATGGAAAATATACTATTGGACAGTAAGGAAATGTGACATATATCAGATCACGGGTAAAATTTCAATAAATTTCAAAAATAAAAAATCTTACAAGCCACATTAACTGACCTTATCACAACAAAAAGAGAACTTAACAACAACAACAAAAAAAAAAACCAAAATATTTATCAACTGGGAAATATTTTAAATATCCTCCTAAATAATTCCTGTGAAAAAGAGGAAATAAAAATGTTATTTAGAAACACTATTTTATTTAGAAACACTATGTAGAAAGTAGCAACAATGAAAGCATGTATACAGTCAAGATTCTTTTTTTTTAAGATGTTATTTATTTGTCAGAGAGAGAGCACAAGCAGGGGGAGCGGCAGGCAGAGGGAAAAGCAGGCTCCCCGCTGAGCAGGGAGCATTTCCTGGGACTCGATCCTGGGACTCGATCCTGGGACTCGATCCTGGGACTCGATCCTGGGACTCGATCCTGGGACTCCGGGATCATGACTTGAGCCGAAGGCAGACACTTAACCAACTGAGCCACCCAGGCACCCCTCCAGTTAAGATTCTTATTTGGAAGCAAGAGAAACCAACTCTGGCTGACTTAGGCAGAAAATGACTTTAATTAAAGGACACGGGTTAGTTCACAGAAGCACTGGCTTAGCAGTAGGACTAAGCTGAGAGCTGCACAGTGAAGACAATGCCCACGAGTGTGCCACCAAACTAGTTTGCACAGGGCAATGCTCCTGCCACGCCAGGTGCCAGCAACCGCATCGGGCGCCGCTGCCGCTGCCAGCCCTAGACACAGAGACGGCCCCTGGCGGTCTTGTCACTGCTGTCCCAAGAACTTGGTCTTGCTGCAGATGCCAATGCTCTGACTTCTGTGCCATCGCTGTCAGTTCAAACACCAGGGTCGCATCCCTGTGTTTGGAGCCTAGATCGTGTGCCTGTGTCCAAGCTACAGGAAAGACCAACATTTTCTGCTTTTATAGAGAAGGTGCGCTTTGTCTCCCATAAAAGTTATCAACTCAAAAACAAAACAAGCCCAAAGAAAGTAGAAAAAAAAGCAACTAATGAAGACAATACAAATATTGACAAAATGGAAAAGAAAGATAAGATAGACTTAATTTTTTAAAGACGAATGAGGGTAGACAAACTTATCATGCATGATTAAGGAAAGAGAGAAACATGTTTTAGGGTTAAAAAAAAAGAGGCATAACTATAGAAAGTTCTTATTTTTAAAATAATATTATATATAGGTTATTACCAACAAATTTTAAAACCTAGAGTAAGTGGATTTTTTTTAAATATATAAAATAATTGAGTCAAGAGAAGATAGAAAACACAAGGAGACCAACAACCACTGGAGAAAATTGTAATGTAATTTTAAAAATCTATCCCTGAGAAGGCATCAAGAAGATCTAGATGGTTTTACTAGTGAGTTCTAGAAAAAATTAAGGGAAAAAATGGTTTCTATTTTAGACAATTCCAGATTGATCATAGGAAAGGTAGAAAGTTTTCCCACTTTACTTTTCAAATGAAACATAACTTTGCACAACTAAATTTCATGCGAAATAAGACAGTTATTGACAATATTATTCAAAAATATGGGCACAAAAATCCTAAACCAAATATTAGTAAATTAAATATAGCAGTATATTAATACTATATATAATATACATATAAATTGACCAAATAAGGCTTGTTGTAGCAATGCAAGGATGAGTCAATGTTAGGAGATCTCACTGACAAAGGAGAAAATGGGATTTTCTCCATTTTGATAGACACAAAAATGCATTTCACAGAAGACTGTAGTCTTTTTGAAGTAAAAATCCTATTTTAGATTCAGAAAACCTTTAAGAGGTAGGAATAGAAAGAAACTTCCTTTTTCTAGACAGAAGTTAACCATCAGAACCATGCAAATTTTTGATGGTGAACTAGTAAAGGCACTGTAATTAAAGACAAGACCAAGAAAATGTATCAGAGTGCCTGGGTGGCTCAGCAGGTTGTCTGCCTTCAGCTTGGGTCATGATCCCAGGGTCCTGGGATCAAGTCCCGCATCAGGCTCCCTGCTTATTGGGGAGCCTGCTTCTCCCTCTCCTTCTGCTTCTCCCCCCTGCTCATGCTCATTCATTCTCTCTCTCCCTCTCCCTCACATACATACATACATACATACATACATAAAATATTTTAAAAAAAGAAAGAAAGAAAATGTATCAGATAAAAGTATCTGGGATGCAAGCAACAGAAACCAATTCTGACTAATTTAATCTAAAGGGAGCAAGGATTTATTGGAAAACTTGTAGAAAGTTCACAGCATCAACCAGAAGGCTGGAGAACCTAGCTCAGAAACTGACAGGAATTCTTTGGTCTCTGGAATCAATGAATTGCTGTTTTTCTTGCTCATTTTCATATGGTTCACTTTCTTCAAGAGCCAAAGTCCTAGGATGGTAAGTCTAATTGGCTAAACTTGGGTCATGGACCTGCCCATTGATGATGCAGGGGCACTGATGGGAAAGACCTAATGAAAAAAATATCCAAGGGCCCCTTCTACTTCCATAATGGGAAAGCAGGGTCCCAGGATTTACCATTCTTCCATGACTGCCCACAAATATACAAATAATTCATCAATTAATCAAGATGTGGTTAGGAGAAAGAGATGCTGGAAAACAAACAAAAATGCTACCACAACATCCTAGCCAGTGTAATAAAGACAAAAAAAGTTTTTAAGAAAATGGAAATAAGTGGAAAAGATCTCAAAGGAAGAAATTAAACACTCATTATTTGAAGATGATGTCACTGTCAAGCTAGAAAGTTCATTAGAACTTGCTGAAAAAAATATTAATATATAAATAATAGATGTTCAGAGCACCTGGATGGCTAAGTCAGTTAAATGTCTGACTCTTGATTTTGACTCAGGTCATGATTTCAGGGCCATGAGATCAAGCTCGGCATGGGGCTCCACGCTCAGCGGGGAGTCTGTTTGAGATTTTCTCTCTCCCTCTGCCCCCCCCCCCACTAAATAAATAAATAAATAAAATCTTTAAGGAAAAAACAGAAGTTCACCAAGGTGGCTAAGCACAAAATCAACACACAAAAAAATCAGTGAATTGCCTGCATTCCAACAATAACCAGTTAGAAAATGTAATGAAAAAAATATCCATTCACAAAAAATAATAAAATAAAAATAAGAAATAACAAGTTAAAAAATAAAAATAAAAATATCCACTTATAGAAATAACAAAAGCTGAAATATCCAGGAACATCCCTAATGAGAAATGCATAAAACTCATGTAAATAAAAATACACAATTTATCTGAAATATATCCTGAAGAAGACCTGAGTAAATGAAATAGGCTATATTTCAGAATGAAAAAATTCAAAATTGTAAAACTCTCCAATTAATCCAAATATTCAATATAATCTCAATCAAGATCTAAGCATGGAGAAAAAAAAAAAAAGATCCAAGCATGGTTCTTTATGGGATTTATAAGCTTGTTATAAAGTTCACCTGGAAGAGAAAAATGTATGAGTATATTTGAAAAAGAACAACAAGGGAGCATTTACCATACCAGGTTTCAAAACATGAAGCTTTAATGATTAAAACATGTGGTATAGTCAACAGAGGACAAGAGGGAATCTAGAAGCAGCCACTTTCTGTTATCATAACGGCAGCATTTTACATAAAATGGCATTGGCGCAAATAGCTAACCATTTGGAAACAAAATTAGATCCCTACTTCCTGTGTTGCACAAAAATAAATTCCACATGGATTAAAGAGCTAAGTGTAAAAACAAAACTATAAAAGCATCCTAAGAAAATACAAGATCATTTTAATATAATCTTGGAGTGAAAAGTTTTTACCGGACCCAGAGGCCATATATTGACCATTTTATTATATAAAAAATTTTAAACTTTTATTTTTTTAAAGATTTTATTTATTTGTTTATTTGAGAGAGAGAGAGACAGCATGAGAGGGGAGAGGGTCAGAGGGAGAAGCAGGCTCCCTGCTGAGCCGGGAGCCCGATATGGGACTCGATCCCAGGACCCTGGGATCATTACCTGAGCCGAAGGCAGTGGCTTAACCAACTGAGCCACCCAGGCGCCCAAAATTTTAAACTTTTAAATTATACAAGGTACTTTCCAAAAATAAGAAAAAGCCATAGAGCAGGAGAAAATATTTGTAAGAGCTCCCACAAATCAGTAAGAAAAAGACAACACAATTTAAAAATAGGCAAGAATAAAACAAGCATTTCACCAAAAGGTTTCACACTAAACTTGTGAAAAAATGACTAGGATTACTATTGATCCAAAGAATGCAAATAAAAGCAACAATTGGATACATTTTACAATCAGATTTGCAAATATTCAGTGTTACTGTAAGAGTGTTAGGAAACGGTCTTTATGGAAATATAAATTGGCCACAGCTCTTTGGAAGACAATTTGGCAGTATCCGTTGAAATTTTAGGTGCATGTACTCTTTGACAAGCAATTCCACTTTTAAGTATCTGTCCAACAGAAATATGCTCTCAGTTATGACACAATGTATGTAGAAAGCTTTTTACAGCAGTATTATCTGTAATGGCCAAACTGAAGACAATCTAAATGCCCATTAGTAGAAGAAAGGGAAATTAAGCCTCTACTATGTAAAGTAATGGAGCAATTTAAAGAATTATGTGGATGTGTATATACTGAAATACAAAATGTGCTAAGACATTAAGAAAAAAACTCGAGTGAACAGTATGATCCCATCGATGTAAAAATCAAATCCCACAGTTTATGAACCTATATGTACACGTAAATGCATAGGACAAGGTCCAGAAAGACACACAGCACATTGTCCATGGTGATTATCTCTGGGGAAGAGAGTGGGAGTGGGGAAATGAGACTCATTTCTTACTCAACCTTTCTGCTTAAGATGTTTATAACAAAGGGGCACCTGGGTGGCTCAGTCAGTTAAGCACCCGACTCTTGGTTTTGGCTCAGGTCCTGATCTCATAGGTCATGAGCTCAAGCCCCAAGTGGGGATCCCCGCTCAGGAGAAGTCTACTTGGATATTCTCCTCTTCCTCTGCCCCTTCACCCACTCACGTGGGTGCGCTCTCTCTCTCTCTCCCTCTCTCAAATAAATAAAATCTTTAGAAAAAGATGTTTATAACAAAAATGTGCGAGTGCCTACTTGTACAATCTTATTGCAATTTTCAAAAACTGAAATATCATAGTGGTGGCAGAGTAGAGGAAAGATTAATAAGGAGCAAGATTAGAGAGAGCAAGACCAGTGAGGAGGACACCATCAACAAGCAAGCAAGAAGGGACTGGCCCAGGGTGGGCAGCTGTCCTTGGGATGAAGAGGACATAGAGGCAAGAGAGAGGGATGTGCAATCAGTGACTGCACAGGCGTGGGCAGGAACAGGGAGGAATATTAAAACATATGCAAGTTTATGGGGCAACTTAGTAGAGGGAGGGTGTCATTTACTGAGGTGGAGAACCTGGGACGAGGAACAGGTTTGGAGAAAATCTAATGAGTGCAGTTTAGGTATATTTGGGGGTGCTCTGGAGCACTCAAGTGGAGATGCCCCTAGACATCTCCAGACACTAGGCTGGAGATATAGTCACAAGTGATCAGGGCTCATGTGGCGCCCGCAACTGCAGGCTAGAGGAGACCTGCATACACCATGGCATACAGCTGGGAAAGGCAGCAACACAAGCAGAGAGACCGAGAAAACACTGACCATGAAGGGGTGACCAGAGGAAGAGGGAACCAGGAAGAAGACTGAGAAGGAATGACCACAGAGGTGGGAGGTAAGCCAAGGAAAGGGGGTGACTTAGAAGTTAAGTGAGGACAGAATTTGGAGAAGGGAGAAATGGTCAACAGAGCTTCCTATTACCAGGAGGAAAATCAAGAGCCAGAACATGTAGAGGTCACTGGTGAGGGACAAGGTCAGCTTCACCAAAAGAGAGAAATGGATGCCAGGTCACAGAGGCTTCTGAGGGGCACGGGTTGTGAAGAAGGGCCACAGCAGGTGGAAACTTCTTCTATAAGCATGGCGACTTTCTCATTTCCTAATATTCTACAGAGAACATGTGTTACTGTTATAATAAGCAAGGGAAACAAAGGTAATATTTTAAAGGATAATGTGTTTTAAAATAAAAACTTTAAATGACTATGACAAGAAGTAGATGTAAGATACACACAGAGGAGGCACCTGGGTGGCTCAGTTGGTTAGGCGACTGCCTTCGGGTCAGGTCATGATCCTGGCGTCCCGGGATCGAGTCCCACATCGGGCTCCCTGCTCAGCAGGGAGTCTGCTTCTCTGTCTGACCCTCCCCCCTCTCATGTGTTCTCTCTTATTCTCTCTCTCTTTCAAATAAATAAATAAAATCTTTAAAAAAAAAAGATACACACAGAGGACACATGATCCAGGATGGAGGAAGATGTTTCTTAAAAGGTAGGAAACTGCATACTTACACAGACTATGGAAGAGAAAGAGTGAAGACCCAAGAGAGCAGAGAGACAATGAAGCAGGGCCACCAAGGACAGAAAGAGCTGAGCTCCTTATCAACAATAGGTAACCATCTCTGTTATTAAGGCAGAAGAGCAGGAAGAAGAACAGGGGCAGATGGATGTGTCTTTCTTGGTAGAGGAGGACGTTCAAGGTGTTTGGCCTGACAGCCTCTCTGAAAAGTGAGGACTGGGCTAAGGACTGAAGGGAAATTTTATTTTATTTTTTTTTAAGATTTATTTATTTACTTTAGAGAGAGAGCACAAGCCAGCGGGGGGAGGGCAGGAGAGAATCCTCAAGCAGACTCCCCACTGAGCACGGAGCCTGACATGGGGCTCCATCTCATGACCCTGAGATCATGACCTCAGCTGAAATCAAGAGTCAGTGTTTCAACTGACTGGACCACCCAGGCGCCCCTGAAGGGAAATTTTAAAATAGCTTCTGAAGACATCAGACACACTGAAAGCCTCTAGACAAAATAGAGCTGAAGCCGTCAAACATTTTTATTCTACATTAAGAAATACATTTTAGGGGCACCTGGATAGGCTCAGTCTGTTAAGCATCTGCCTTTGGCTCAGGTCATGTGCCCAGGGTCCTGGGATCGAGCTGCCTGCATCTGGCTCCCTGCTCAGTGGGGAGTCAGCTTGTCTCTTTCCCTCTGCCTGCCCTTCCCCCAGCTTACACTCTCTCCTCCCTCTCAAATAAATAAAATCTTAAAAAAAAAAAAAGATTCTCTCCCTCTGCACCTCCCCGCCCCACTCTCTCTCTCTCCCAAGAAAGAAAGAAAGAAAGAAAGAAAGAAAGAAAGATAGAAAGAGGAGAGGAGAGGAAAGGAGAGGAAAGGGAAAAAGAAAGAAAGAAAAGAAAAGAAAATACATTTTATATTATGGCTCAATACACACACACACACACACACACACACACACACACATAACTAACACAAAAGATTCATGAAACAAAACTTACACTACCCTTCTGAGATGAATGCTTTCTACTCTATCCTATTTAACCTAAAAAACAAACAAAAAAACCCACTAGATTGAGCTCATCAATGGATTGTGACTCAGTTTGAAAAACACAACAACTCATGGTTAAGTACACCTAACCAATTTCAGTTGCACCTAATTTTGTCAGTCTTCCTGCTCCACTTACATGATAAGGGGGCAGAGAAGCTGAGGAGGATGTATTAGAATTATAAGGATTGGCAGAGTCTAGGATAATGGCAAGAGGAGCATGTAGAGACGGACACTGGGATGAATAAGAAAGATCGAGGAGTCAAATGAGAGCAAATAGCTGGGTCTAGGACCCGGAGGTCCCAGGGTAACTAAAGAGCCGGTGCAGTGACATCAGAGAGCAAAGGAACTCAGAACCAGTTCTTAGTTCTTAGATTTAAGTGTCAGAAGCAGTGATTCTGGGTGATGACAAGGCCCCAGTGTAACCCTCAGATTCAGGATGATTCATGGAAGTACACTGCAAGGATTGAGAAACTGGGGAGAGAAGACCATAAAGTTTTGGTTGTAGACATCTAGGCATACTGGGGGGGATGTCGCCTAGGTCAGCTGGTAGAGAACATAAAAAGCTCAAGACAAATATAAGAAATGTCTTGGATCAGCACTGTCCAGAGAATTTTGTCCTGTGACAGAAATGTTTGATATCTGCTCTATCCAGTTCGGTAGGCACTAGCCACATGTAGCTCCTGAACACTGGAAACGTGGCTAATCTCACTGCCAAACTGAAATTTTAATTCTATTCATTTTAATTCATTCAAATTCAAATAGCCATGTATACTTAGTGGCTACAGTAGTCGGCAGTACCGTTCTAGATGAAGAAATATCAGGAAGACATACAGTCAGTTAAAAGTACCACAATGGGATGATTCCAAAGCACTGAGAATCTGTTGATATCATGTACTTTGATGGGGAAAAAAGGCAATGTAATCTGTTTATTTTACTTAACAGAATGTTACACACACAGAAATATACTTTAGAGATTCAGAATCCTTGGTCAGCAGAGATAACAAGGTATTAGGGCAAGAGGTGTAGAAATGCAACTTATCCATATAAGCTGGTACATAAATCAATGAGCGGATAAGTTTCTCAAGATAGCAAAGGTGGTGGCAAACCAATAGGACTTCATGTGACTGCAATCATGTACTTGGGGGAGTTTGCAAATTAGTGATGTCGGAAAGAGGTTGAAGGGACACTGTAGGACTTCACAAGGAATATAAGAAGAAATTATAAAATACTTCAATTACTCTGAAAGATATATTTGCATGTTTATAGCTCTTCCTGTTAAATGTTTCCACTTATTTCCATATGGTTTGTGTTTCTCCCTTTAACTCTAAGAAATTCAATTATCATTGAAAGCTATCCCAGGTTTTGAGTCAAACATTATCTCAGCCTGAATCTAGCCATAACTCACCAGGCAACTGCTTCCCAAGTGTAGGAATCTCAACTACAATGAAGCATCGTACCCACTGTATTCTGTATTGTGGCTATTTTTGGCTCATGACTCTTCCATATAAAATTTATAATCAGTTTTTCCAAGTCCCACCAAAAAAGAAAAAATCCCTGTTGAGATTTCGATGGGAATTGCATTGAATTTATAAATTAATTTGGAAAGAATCAATGGTCCAAGATATAGAATCTTCTACTATATCAACATAGGATATCTCTCCATTTATTTGGGTCTTCTTTAATTTCTTTCTATAAAGTTTTACAATTTATTTCATGAAGATTATGTACATCTTTTGGTAGATTTATTCATAAGTACCATTTTTTGTTGCTGTTATAAAGGGGATATTCTTTCTCCTGTTACATTTTCTATTTGTTGATGGCAAATAGCTTATAGAACAACATTATATCCAACCACCTTCTTAATTCTTTAAGAAGCCTATAGATTCTTTTAACTTTGTAGGTAGAGAATCATACTATCCGCAAATAATGACCTATTTGCTTCTTAATTATTTCTTGCCTTACTAGAAATCCAATAAAATGTTAATGAAAACCGACAACAGTTGGTGCCCTTGCCTTTTCTAGATCTTAAAAAGAATGCTTCCAATATTTTATCATTAAGAATAATGTTCACAGCTTCCAAGATTTCATCATTAAGAAAAATGTTCACTGTAGGGTACTGTTTGTTTAATACCCTTTATCTCGTTAAGGGAATATCCTCCAACATTTGGCTTCATGAGATTTTTTTAAAAATCATAAATAGATCTTGAATTTGTCAAAATAATTTCTGCATCTATTGGATTGATTTTTTTCTCATTTAATCTCTTGAAATAACAAATGACATTTACAAATATCTGAATGTTAAACTACCCTTGTATTCCTAGAGGAAGCCCAGTATCTTCACAATGCATTATCTTTTTTATATACTGCTGGATTTTGGCTTGTTAATATTTAATCTAGAATTTTTGCACCAATGTTCAGGAATGAGACTGGCCAGTAATTTACCTTTTTATACTGTTCTTGACAAATTTGGGTGTTAGGTTTATACAAGTTTCACAGAATGAGTAGGGAAGTATTGTCTCTTTTGCCATATTCTAGAAGCATTAGTATAAGACTGAAATAACTTATTCATTAAAGTTTGGTAAAAATATCTGGGCCTGGTATTTTTTCCTAAATCTTATTTAGATTACTTTTTCTGGTTTTTTTCTTCTCTGACGAGTTTGAAATTATAGAACCTATTTCTACTCTTTCAGTAGTTACCTTTATAATTTTAAAATTTCATTCTTATTTTAATCAAAGATACATGTGGACATAGCTTAGAGTCAAATAGGTTTTTTTCTGTCTTGGTTTTTAAAGATTTTATCCATTTATTTGAGAAGAGAGAAAGAGAGCACCTGAGTGCACGCCTGCACATGAACAGGGGAGGGGCAGAGGGAGAGGGAGAAGCAGAGTCCCCGTTGAGCAGGGAGCCTGATGTGGAGCTCGATCCCAGGACCCTGGGATCATGACCCAAGCTGAAGGCAGACGCTTAATGACTGAGCCACCCAGGTGCCCCAGAATCAAATAGTTTTTGAGTCAAATGCAGCTTCATACCCTAATCCCCAGAGGTAAGTACTTTCAATTTTTTATCTGATTCTTGGGCTGTGTCCATATCTTAGGCTATTGGTGTCCATATCTCTACATAACATGCTCATATTATTACTTCTTGATTTTTTTGTTTCAGGCATTATCTATTACCTTCTCACTCAGGAAAATAAAGACTTAAATTACTTTCACACATACCCCCATCCTCTTCTAACCTACCACATACGCACAAATATCACTCTTCAATCCGCACAACACAGTTATTTGAATTTTAGATAGATGCTGCTGCTTTGCACACACATTCAGTGCCTACCCTCCAGTGTTTAAGCTTTAACTCTACTGCACCCCCAACTGTGCTGGTCCCTCGCTAGCCCAGAAGGCACGAATCATCCTATCCGTTGGAGATCTCCAGGGTAGAAAAGCTGGGGGGCTAGCCGCTTCCTAGATAACCTTTCGGCCACTCCTCCTTTTGTGGCCTCACCTTCCCTCCACTTCCAAGACATGCCTAATGACATCTGAACTATCAGAGGATTCCTCAACCAGTTGCTCCTCAGCTTTCTCCATCTGGATGCATATAATGCCGTTTATTTCTCCCAGGTACACATGGCATTTCTGAGCGTCTTGTTGCTTTCCTTTTTATGTGAGGACATATGTTATTTTCTTTAAGCAATTTTGTACATAATTTATATTCTGCCTCTGGTGGTTCTAAATCTGAAGTTCTTAGGAATCTAAATCATTTTTCATTGTTTCTGCTGACTCTTCATGAAGCTTGGAAGTCAGCTTTCCCAGGCCCTCTGAGATTATGATCACCTGCTTTCCTAAATGAGCTTCCTAAATTTGGCTGCTATTGTCTCTTCACTTGTTCCTATAGGCTTCTGTCTTTGGGCGGGGGCGGGGGCGGGGGGGGGCGGGGAGAGCAGAGGGAGAAGGAGAGAGAGAATCTTAGGCGGGCTCCACGTGGAGCCTGACATAGGGCTCGATCTCAAGACACTGAAAACATGACCTGAGCCAAAATCAAGAGTCAGACACTTAACCTTAACTGACAGCCACCCAGGCGTCCCTAAATAGATATTTTTAAGACAGAAGTCTAGCTCAGCAGGGAGTCTATGTTTCTCCCTCTGCCCCTCTCCCTGCTCATGAGGGCACGCGCATGCACTTGCATGGGGTCTCTCGCTCTCAAATAAAATCTTTAAAAAAATTTTTTTAAATAAAAATATCTATTTATTGTCATGCTTGTGATTTGGGGAAGGGATTGAAAATAAATGCAAGCGTTCAATTTATAATGTTTAGTTGGACATTCTCCTTCTTAAAACATCTCCTTCATATTTAAGTTAAATTCTAAAGTTATTCAGTTCCATAGCCCTCACTCCTGAACACCCTTCCCAATTTACATGCCACTGTCCCATATAATTTAACTCTAGTGTTTTAATTCCCACAAATAAGATGTTATTATTTTATACACATAAGATTCGTTAGATTACCAGTTTCTTTGTTCACTAGACCTTCTTCTATTTTAGACCTTACTTCTGGAGACATTCTTCTCATTTCTTTAGAATAACAGTCTCACAGTGTGCTTTATGGACTGACAAGGGTTCCAAGACCCTCTTAGGAGGAGTCTAGAAGGTCAAAATACTTTCATAATAATACTAAGGTGTTATTTGTCTTATTCACTGCATTGACACATACCTTAATGGTGCAAAAGCAATGGTGGGTAAAAATGCTGGTACCTTAACACAAATCAAGGCAGTGGACCAAACTAAGCTAAGAATCAATTGTTCTTCTCTGTCACCCACTCTTAGCAAATTTTCTGAAATGCTAGTTCACTTAACAGTATGCTTGGTGAAGCAGAAAAGAACATATTAATTTTATTAAATCTTGGCCCTGTTTACACAATGTCTTTTTAATATTCTCTGTAACCAAATGGGAAGTACGAAAAACACTTCTGAATACCGAAGTATGATGGTTGTCTCAAGGAAAACACTTGTGTGATTGAGTTGCAAGCTGACGTAACCAGTTTTTTCATGGAACACCATCTTTACTTAAAAGAATGACTGACAGGATGAACTATGGCTATTCAGACTTGGATAATTGGCATCATTTTCTTAAAATTGAATGAAGTAAGCCTGTTATTTCAAGGAAAACAAATGACAGAATTTGTTGCCAATGACAAAATTCAAGTTTTCAAGGAAAATTAGAATTTTAGAAAACTTGTATTTCGCACCATGGGCTTCACAGCTGTTCAGTACATGGACTTTCATAACATCAATGATGATGTTAATGAATGTGACTTTTGTATCAATGTTAAGAAGACCTACATTACCAATGTTTTCCAAATCACCAGTTTTTGATGTTATAAGATCATACACAGGTAAAAGATCCATTTAAAGCTTAAGATAGGCAAATAAACTTTAATGTAACAAAATGTAAAAAATGTTTACTGATATTGCTTTCAAATTCCACATTGCAACTAACCATTAGGAAACTACTATTTGATGAGTTTTGCTACAGTACCAAGAATAATATCCACTGTTATCTGCAAAGGCTATTAAAATACTTCTCCCTTTTCCAGCTACACATCTGCATGAGGACAGATTTTCTTCATACATTTCAACCAAAACAACATACAGCAACAGAATGAATGCAGAAGCAGGTATGAGGATCTAGCAGTCTTCTATTTACCCAGGCAATAGATTGTCAGAAATGTAAAACAATTTCTCACTAATGTTTTTGTGTGTGAAAATAAGTTATTTTTCCTTAAAATACGTCATTTATGCTAACATCAAATTTTTTTTTTTTTTTTAGAGAGGGAGTGGGGAGGGGCAGAGGGAGAGGGAGAGAATCTTAAGCATCCACACCCAGCAGGGAGCTCAACATGGGGATCCATCTCACAACCCTGAGAACATGATCTGAGACAAAATCAAGAGTCAGATCTTTAGGGGAACCTGGGTGGCTCAGTTGTTAAGTGTCTGCCTTCGGCTCAGGTCATGGTCCCAGGGTCCTGGAATTGAGCCCCGCATCGGGCTCTCTGCTCAGCGGGAAGCCGGCTTATCCCTCTCCCACTCCCCCCTGCTTGTGTTTCCTCTCTCTCTGTGTCTCTCTCTGTCAAATAAATAAAATCTTAAAAAAAAAAAGAGAGAGATCTTTAACTGACAGAGTTACCTAGGTACCCTAAATGGGTTTGTTTTTTTAATAAATTAATAAATTTAATAAATTAATAAAAAATTTTAAACTTCAGGTTTAACTTATATGGTAAATACTAATAGATATAACCCATATACACAAAAGCCCTTTGGGGTCCTCAATAATTTTTAAGAATGCAAAGGAATTTTGAGGCCAAAATGTTTGCTTAAGGAGTTCGTTTATTAGGGCCTGTTGATGATAAACTCTCACATTTTCCATCTCTTTGTCTTTCTATGCTGCATTCTAGGTAATTTCTTTCAATCCATATATCAGTGATTCTCTCAATTGTGTTTAATTTGCCATTTAACCAACTCATTAATTTTTCAATATCAACTGAACAATTATATTTTCCCATTTTGAAATTTGTATTGGTCTCTTTTCAAATCTTCCTGTTTATTTTGGATAGTTCCTTACTGCTTTCTCATTTCTATGAGATACCAGGTTATTTCTTTAAACATTTCATATATAATCATTTGATATTTTACATTCTGATAATTCTGAAACCTGAATTTATTAGGGCTCTAAATCCTTTGCTTATTGTTTCTGCTGACTCTTCTCATGATGAGACAGAGGCTTTTTCTTCTGTCATTTTGGTGATCTTTGATTGTGAGTTTATCTTTGGTAGATATTAATCTATAGGAATCCTGAGGGCCAATGGAGGTTGCCTTCCTCCAGAGCAGGTTTTCCCTTTCTTCTGCTGGAGGCCAGGGAGCACTAGACCTGGAGCTTCCTTATCTCCCTTCCAGGGTCTGAACCTAAAAAAGAAGTCTCATGTTCTATTCAGTCACCTTCCATTGGGCACAAAGCTCAGTCTCCTGATTGCATTTGCTTACAGCTCACTGCATCTGCTACTCAAATTTCAACAAAGTATTCTTTTTTTTTTTACACTGTTAGATATTTCCCTCATTTCCTACAAACAGCACTGCATTTGAAATCACGATGTTACTCAAGCACATGTATATCATAATGTAATCAAAACACAACTTTATTTCTGCCTCCCACTGTTCCATTAGGCTTTATTTAGCAGGGATAATGTTTCCCTATGCTTGAAAGAAAAACAGTCTTGATTCAGAAACTAGGATGTCCAATTCTGTATAATAATTATAACTCTGGGCTTGATTTAGCAGTAAATCTCCTCCTCTCCCAGCTCGCTTCTGCTTCAAGTTGAAAGCCTACAATGAGAGAGGCTGATTGGCTTCTTCCCTAATTCACTGCTTTGTGCTTCTCTTCTCTTTCTTCCTCTTCCCTCTCCCAAGCTGATGTTTTGATGTCATCAGGGTCAAATTAGGAGGATGACAGAGACATGGGACAAACGTTCATACTTGAACTGATATCCTCATGAGCTGAGGGTTAATGAGCTCTGCAGAGCTTACTATCAGTGGATATCTTTCTCTCATAATGTCTAGCCCCAAATGGGTGCTTTTATAACCTGAGTGGTCATTCACAATTCCCCCTTAGTCTTTGTACACCAGTGGTATATAACCAGCCTCTATCTCCCAATATCTTCTCATCCATTGCACATGGCAGGCTCTAACAGAAACCACACTGGCTTTTTCACCCAAGTGCCCACGTCTAGTCTCTGAAACAATGAGACAGCTTTTGCCAAAAAAAAAAAAAAAAAAAAAAACCCACAAAACAAAAAACAAAAAACAAAAAAACCTCAAACAAAAAACGAAAAACAAAACAAAACAAAAAAACCTCCCAAAGTCTGCCACAGGGTGGTTGGTTAGCCCTTCTCTTGCCCTCTAGATTTCTGACACCAGACTCGGACTCCACATAAAGCTTTCTAGGTGGTGTCATGGAAGTTCTCACTGGACCTGAGATGAAGAAGGATCTCCCTCTGTGTGGGGGGAAACTGTGGGATTTATCACATGGTTTTCTCCAAAGATATCCTCCTCACTAACCCTTTCTTCTCCCATGCAATGACCCTTTTCATGTCCTTGAGCTACTACCTCATCGATGTGGTTCTCACAATGTTCTCTCTCTTCGGTATCTATCATATTGGTGCTTCAATCAAAACTCAGGGACTCTCTCTCTCTCTCTCTCTCTCTCTAAAATAAATAAACAAATCTTGTGCCTGGGTGGCTTAGTCACTTGAGGGACCCACTCCTGGTTTCGGCTCAGGTCATGATCTCAGGGTTGTGGTATCGAGCCCCACCTCAGGGTCCATGCTCAGTGTGGAGTCTGCTTCTCTCCCTGGCCCTCTGGCCCTCCCCCCTCCCTCTACCTTCCCGCCCCCGCTCACGTGCATGCTCTCTCTCTCTCAAATAAATAAATCTTTAAAAAAAAAAAAACTCAGGGGGAAGAATTTTGGTCCAACATTCTGTTACTCAACAATAAGTATGTTTTGTCCAGGAACTAGCTGAGTATTTAGTTCACCAAACTGGAGGAAGCAGAAGCATGTTCTAATAAACTTAATTAACTCATTTAGATTTTGTAAATGTATGATAAAAAACTTAAAAATAAGACTGCAGTATTTAGTCATACACTGAAGGTCCTGAGCCATGAAGAATACTGTAGACACGTCCACAAATCAATGTCATTTCTGGAAAACAATGATCAAGTATACTATAGTAAAGGACCTGCCTTCTTCATTATGAAATGTGCTCCATGTACCCAGTTACATGACTATGTCTCAACCCGCTTTTACCTCATTTGGATGCACATGAGGCCGTTTATTCCTCCAGATACACATTGCATAATTATTTTCTGCTCTAGTAAATGAATAGCTTAATTAGCTCTTTAATTTTATTTTAAGAGCCGAAAAATATAAGTAATAGCACATTCTTTTTTTTAAAAAATGTTCTAAATCATCACACTTTGTGACTAGTTCTTAAATATGTGAACTGTACAAAAAGAACAGAAAAAAGACACAAAAAAACCTTTACTAAAAAGCTATTTTTGACAATTAAGAGGATTTCTCTTGTTTACATTAGAGGAGAAATAGTACAAAAGTAACTGAACACATGCCAGAATAATTAGCAGCTCTTGCTCATTTAAATTATGTGCACATTGCCATTTTAATGCATTTTTTAAACACCCACTTGCAATTCTATTTTATTCTCAGAAGAAAATTAATGACTTTCCACTGGGTATGACTAGTAAAACCAAATTTGTTTCCTGTTTTCTTGGAAAACATATATCTTCCTGGCTTTATAGACCCACTTTTAATAATAATTAAAAAATAATAATAATAATAATTGTACTTTGGAAGTATACAGTACTTCTGCATGAAAACCAGAGACATTTTTTATGTATGATAATGCCTCTATAGAAATATCAGGTTGTTTCTTCATAATCACTATATAACATGTTGATTCTAAGGATAATCTAATATTAATAATAAAAGGATTAGGACTGTGATTTTTTTTTTCAGGAAACTACTTCAGTAGCTCCCCAAAAACAAATTCAGGTCATGAATTTTACATATTTTCTTCTAAATTTAAGGTCCCTGATGATTAGTCACAAAGTAGTGATTAGCAAGAAGAGCATGCATAAGCATGCTTCATGTCCTAGGAGATAAAAACAGGGAACAAAAAGAGAGGAGAGAGCCAATTTCTCCTTTTGAAGACGTAAATGCAGAAAAGTTGGTCATAAGGACACCAGACCCACTGATCTGAAACGTATGATTCGGACCAACAAAAGCCTTGTCATTAAATGTTACAACATATATAGCTCCACTAAATATCATGATATGCCTCAGTCAGACTTCATAATACGCAGAAAACCTGGACACAACCTGCCTGCCCACTGTTATGCTGTGCCCAGTCTACTACGGGCCCCAACCAGATGCCATGTGAAACCACAAAAGCAAAAGCATCTTTGACACAGCCTGAGCCCTCCGGAGGCTCCCAGTCTATGGAGAGATACGCTGGTGCATAGGTAAGTATTATATCAAGTAAAGAGTTAGAGATTCTCTAAGACAGAATCAGATGGAGTGCTGAGGAAATTCACAGAAGGGAGCTATTACTTCTGCATGGAGGGACTGGGGAAGGCAGCTCAGCCCTCAACCGTATGGCCAAATAAAGCCATGAAAGAGTACAGTACCCTTTCAGGCTAAAGTGAGCATTTGTCACACGCAATCACTGGAGAGGAATGGAGTCCCACTTCACTCAGACCTATGTTTGCATAAGCTATACAAAAGTTAAATAAGGGTATACCTATCAGAGAATTGTCCACAAACCAAAGACAATGGGGCAAGGTCAGAAAAAAAATGATCAGGTGATCCAAGAAGACAAAAAGGGGGTTTCTGGTTGAGTAATTAACCTGACGTGATATTTTTACATTGGGCCTCTTTAATTCTAGATCCAAGTCTGAAATAGGATGTTTTAGAAGCTGTGATCTGGTCACACAGCGTTAGGGAGCTGTCACGTGAGGGAGGAGCATCCATGTCATGTGACATGTCCACGGCCGTTCAGATGCTAAGAAAGGATGAGCACACAGGTTGAGCCCAAGTGGGTGGGGAAGGCTATGCCGTTAGCTCAAGAAGACCAGAGTTTTCCACCTTCCATTAGAATATTCACTTCTGGGGGCGCCTGGGTGGCTCAATCAGTTGGGCATCTGACTCTTGATTTCGGCTCAGGTCATGATCTCAGGGTCATGAAATGGAGCTCTGAGTCGGGTTCAGTGCTGGGCGTGGAGCCTGCTTAAAGATTCTCTCTCTCTCTGAACCCCCCCACCCACCAAAAAAAGAATATGCACTTCCGTCTTTGCTTTGAAAGAAGAAAGACTAATTATAATAGTGCCATCTTTATTTTTGGAGGCTTATTCCCTTCATTTGATGATCTACAATCAAGCTACAATTGTGGAGACCAGATACATCACCAAAGGGTCCTTGAAATTATGCACTCATCATTTCCAAGATACGTGTGCAGCAATAACATTCATATTAATTTTATCATATTTTTGACAACAAAATAACATGTATAAGATATAGTCTTTAAGACTAATAATTTTTGCAAAAGCACATAAAGATCTGATTATATATTTTAACATTGCTCTTCTAGCACATGTAGCAACTAGTTCGTGAGCTGATTTAACTTGACATGTGAAAATTAATCAACATCCTATCTTTGATCCATGCATGTAATTTCATCGATTTCAGTGGAATCAATCTTCAAGGGGCAGGGATAGAATCACTCCATAATTATCTCTACCAATCCAGTTGCTATATTTATTACAAAAGCCACTTCACCTTCCATACCGACTTTTGGAAATTCAAAAGCACATACATTACATTCTATTGAATTTGTTCCAGAGTATGAAATCCATCATGAAATTTGCAATGTAAAATTACCAGAACAAGAATGTATCTGAACTGATGAGAGTGAACACTTCTGAATATTTCAGAGGGAGATACAAGTTTACGTTTACTTCTTTAGTATATAACCTAGGGTTGAGGGAAAGATCCTCTGTGGGTCTCTTATTAACATTCAGCAATAATACCGATAATCCTTATGTTTCTGTCCCATCCTTCAAAATGCTGGGTTTTACCTTTTACAAATCTCTCCCTAATTCCTTTCCAAAATTCCTCTATGACTTGCCTCAGCTCTACCCTCCAGCCATAGTCCAACAATATAATATAGAACTTAATTAGATGCTTAACGTTGAAAAATGCCCCTCGTGCTTCTGAAACTAGAGGAATAGGTAATGAAACAACCAGTACTGAGAACATTAAGCCAGTTCACGGAGCTCTTTTCTAATAAGGCATCAGTTAAAATTACTCAAGCCCACAACAAATAAATTGAGCAAGAAAGATGTCATAGAATCTTTTTTCATTATTTTTCTTCAGAAAAGAACTACAAAGTCAGGTATTCTTTTTTTTTTTTTAATTGAAGTAAGGAGTTTCTTTTTTTTTTTTTTTTTGGATGTTCACATGAAAAAGAGTCCAGAACTATGCCCAGGGGAATCAGAAACATTTTATGTTTGCTTTGCTACTGAAACCCACAGAGTTTATCTGCAAAGAAGATGTCTATTTTTGGCATCAATTCTTACTAAACAAATGACATCATGAATATAATCTTCAGGAGCCAAAAGACTCTAAGATCGGCTCATATCACCCAATTTTTTTCTATTAAAAGCACTGACTTCTTCTAAACAAATTAAGTCACAAGGGATCATGGATTTAAATGTAAAACATAAAGCTATAAAGCTTTTAGAAACCAAAAAATAAGAGAAAAACTCCAGGTCTCAGGATAGGCAAAAAGTTCTAAGACTAGACACAAAAAGCATAATTCATCAAAGGAAAACTCAATAAATTGGACTTCATCAGATTGAGGACTTTTGTCTTATAAAAGACCATGTGAAGAGGATAAAAGGCAAGCTATAAATGGGAAAAAGTACTTGCAAACCACATGCCCAACAAAAGACTAAGATCTAAACACTATAAAGAATATTCCAAATTCAACAGTTAAAAAAAGGTAACAATCCATTAGAAAATGGGCAAAAGATATGAACAGATATTTGAATGAAAAGGCTGGACAGGTGGCAAATGAGCACATGAATAGGTGTTCAACATCATTAGCCATCAGGGAAAGATAAATGAAAACCAACAACAATGAGGTATCACCATGCACTAGTGGAATGGCTAAAATGAAAAACACTGGCAACATCACACGCTGATGTGGATGCAGAACAAATGAATTGCTCCTACATTACTGGTAAGAAGGCAAAACAGCAGTCCCTGTGGAAGAAATTTTCGCAGCGTGGGGGGCTAACTGACAGCCCCCAGAAGGTGTTCTTGGCCGAATCCTCAGAACCTTTGAA